>NC_134692.1:60243022-60543022 GCF_050947455.1 Rhinoderma darwinii | reverse complement strand
ACTAAAACTCTAATTGATCTGCCTTTCTACTTTTTCTTAAATATACTTGTTAAAAATTGTACTTACGATTTGCATTATGCATTTCCTCAGGCTACCGTTTGGTAACTAACACGTTGGTTTTACTATCACCCTGGCTAATTAACTTACTGTATCTTTACGTATATCATTAATAATGCCATCTTCTGGTAACAAATTTGATATTTGGGGCCCTTAGTGAGCATATTCTATACAGTAGTCTGTCTCATACTGTCTATTCATTCATGTCCCGTTGTTACCTCTTATGCCACCCACATTGGTACCCGGCGTATACATCTAGTTCCAACGATGTTCTAGTTTGTTGCCATGCGCATGCGCCACTGTGTAAACCCCTGAGCGCAGTGATTATTTCTATCACCTTGATTTACCAAACTGCGCATGCGCGCCTGGTCGCGCGCTCATTGGTGGCTCGTACTAAGCCCGTGATTCGCGGCACTGTCTGTCCATCAATGAGGAGGGGGCACGGTCCCCAATTCCTCTCTTGATTGGTTGCTGTCTGATTGAGGTGACATGTGTAGTCACTCTCAATGCGTATATAGCTAGGGTTATTCCGCCGCGCGTTTGGAATTGGCCCCGATACCCCTGAAGACGCTACATCGTAGCGAAACATGTCAGGGGGGCTTCTACCTGTATTTTAATATATGTCTTGCTGACTCTCTGAAAATAAATGTGGGTTGAGTGTTGCGGTCTGCAGCCGATGGCACTTAATATTCCCACGATAGAATCCATATATCGTGCACTATGCTGATTCCTGTCAGCAATGGACTTTAACTTTTAATCTCTATGTAGTCTGTCCTTTGTTGCAAATCTAATAAAGACTTTGTTATTTTGTTAAATGATAGTTGGAAAACAGGGCTTTCTTTGCCGGTAGGCAATCTTTTTGAATTTAACTGTATATATGTATTGAGCTTTGTTCTGGTACTGTATATATGTCAGAGCTTGGGTCTGAAGCTGTAATTTATATAGGATATATTTATAATAACAAAATTGGAGGGCAGATGGAATTGTTGCAATTCATTGTCTATTTAATGGGAACCTGTCAGGTAGTTTTAACCCCTTGAACCGCCACCATGCGGTAATACATGACCTGACAATATTTCCAAACATTCCCTTGCATGTTTTTTTTCAGATGCAGCAAAATCTATACAATTTAACTATGTAAAATGGCACACACTATATGCTAATTACTTATTAAAGGGTCATGGGGCGATGCCGCTATCCTGAAGAGTCACATAGTCCTTCCTCCAATCCCACGTTTCCATGCTTGATTGACATTCCCCTGGCTGTTATATATCACTAGCAGCCTCCTCTAACTTTCCCAGATGCGCCATTGTCCAGTACTGCATGGGCATGCACCGTGCAGCGAAGCGTTCTCTGCCCGGCTTCATCGCTGCACTGCACATGCCAGGGGAGTACAAGGCAATGGCGCATACGCAAGAGTTGGAGGAGGCTAGTTGTGATGTAGAACAGCCATGGAAGTGTTAACCAAGGAAGGTGATAAGTTGTTATGGTGGGATGACCCCTTTAACATGAAGCATAGATTATTCACACACATATCTGGTCTTCTGTGAAAATTATTCTGCTCATAATGAGATGATATAAAAAAAAATGTGAACAATAAAGTGTCTACCTATTGTAAGACTAAGGTAAAATTTGCATTCCTGCTCTAATACAATATCTATCTGAACGAAATGTAACATTTTCATGGAAAATAAGTACCCTCATTCCCAATATACAGCAGTTGAAAACACATTGGGGCAAAGACTTCCCTAGTAATTTTAGGCTGGGTTCACACAACCTATTTTCAGGCGTAAACGAGGTGTATTATGCCTCGTTTTACGTCTGAAAATAGGGCTACAATACGTCGGCAAACATCTGCCCATTCATTTGAATGGGTTTGCCGACGTACTGTCCAGACAACCTGTCATTTACGCGTCGTCGTTTGACAGCTGTCAAACGACGTCGCGTAAAAATACAGCCTCGTCAAAATAAGTGCAGGACACTTCTTTCAGACGTAATTTGAGCCGTTCTTCATTGAACTCAATGAAGCACAGCTCAAAATTTACGGCTGTCAGAGAAGCCTCGCAATATGCGAGGAGCAGCATTTACGTCTGAAACGAGGCAGCTGTTTTCTCCTGAAAACAGTCTGTCTTTTCAGACGTAAAAGCCTGCTACCGTGTGCACATACCCTAAGTGTAGTGTGTGCTGTATTTCCTAAGACTTGGAATATGGTGCAGCTACTGATCTATACCAGCTTGTACCTGGCGTAGCTTACCGTCACTTTTTACTGCATAGATAAACTTTATCTGTGATTGTGAATTACCTTATCATTAGCGCGTCACCCACCTACTATACTCTCACTTAGGTCAGCCAGGTGGCGTCACTTATTCAATGTTTATTTACTTTTAGATGATTATAAGCTGTGAACCGTTGCTGATTAATGTGAATCAATAAAATAGTAATCTTTATTGCACTGCTCTCAAGCCAGGCAGATGTTCCTCACTCTTTCTGAATGTCTTTTTTGCTTTCTGAATATCATTGCTCTAGAAGACCTATTAATATAAATCGTTACCTTTAATAAAAAAAAAAAATACACGTAAAAGTCGGCTTGTACAGCCGGGTCAGCCAAAATAAACACTTGATAAACAAGCAGGGAAATCCAGGAAGGGGGTGGTATATATACGGTAGAAAGGGAAATATCACCCTACATATATCCCTTTTTCTAACAGACCCTGCCTGCAGCAGAACTACCGCCCTGATAAGGGCGATCCCTCTATCTGGAACCTCGTGTTTGCACCCTAGTAGGTTCCTACTGAAGAAGCTTATAATATAGGTGCTCTAACTCTGTAGCCTCCTAACAAAAAAAACCCTCATCGATACCTCTTACCAAGGGTGCAAGGAGGTTAACACAGATTAAAGAACAGCACGTATAAAATTTCACATATGATAAATGAATTATTTTTCGTGCCACACATATTGAAGGTCACACTGATATCTCACAAAAAAAAATTACAACATGTGTGTCACCACAAATGTTTACACAAGGCAATTCACTTAGGTAAAACTGATAGTACTATAACGTAGATATATCAGCAGAATAGTATCTTTAGTGTCACAGCCATTATTGTGATATCCATGTCATAAACACCAAAAAGGATTTTAACTTTTTGTCCCAAAAACAACTCCCAGTGCGTTTCCCTGTAGATAAACCAAAGTTCATCAGGAGACATATGAAATCAGTCAAGAGGTGCCATGATAATGTTATTGCAGATACCTTCACCTATAAAAAAAAAGACAGCAATTCCAACAGCAGTGTTGTAGTAACCTAGTTACATGTATAAGAGTATGATGTACCACATGTTGTGTCACCTGTATTTCCTTATAGATTGTAAGCTCTTCCTAGCAGGGCCCCCACTCTTCTTGTGCAAAATTTTAATTAGTTTTGTCATTATGTAATGTCTGATATTGTCTGTACATGAACCCTCTGAATTGTAAAGTGATGCGGAATATGTTGGTGCTATATAAATAAAGATTATTATTATTACTGTGGGTAAAGAACCGTGAGATTTCATGGAGTGTATTAGAGAAGTCGATCAGAGGGTCGCTGAAAGAAAGGGCTAAATTTTCTGCAAATGCTGCAACTTTTTAGTGCCCATGTCCCACAGTGATCCAATGGATATTAAAGTTGGGCTTGACTGGCACGTGTAGGTGTTCCATACAAAGTACATATAGTAGAAAGGCAGAAAAAGAGAAACTTGATCCTGCCCTGAATTTAAAAGGTAGTAATATTCCAACTTTATTCCAAATGTATTAAAAAGTCCATACACAAAGGGGTGGATGCATCAGATAGCGGACCTACGCGTTTTGGACAAGTCCCTTGTCCTTACTCATGGATTTATTCTGTGTATGGACTTTTTAATACATTTGGAATAAAGTTGGAATATTACTTCCTTTTAAATTCGGCGCTAGGTCAAGTTTCTATTTTTTTGCCTTTGATCTCCATCCTGTGCCGCCATCAGGATCCGTGCGCTGTCTGGGCTCGGACATAGGATCGGTGAGCTGGAGGATTCACAAATTTACTTCTACATATAATGGAATTAGGAAAGAATAGCTCAGTCATGTAAAATTTGTGAAGGATACTTTATAAGAAAATATACCATTTATCTTAACTCAAGGTGCACACATACATTTTTTCCTTCAGATACTCTGGTAAACATCTTTGTGAATTATGGCATGCCTTCAAAATATTTCAGAGCATTTCAGGACGCTGCGTGGTACACAATGTATTTAAAATGCTCCTCATTGGCTCAGTGGGTTGGCTGACGTCTATTGATACCATCTGTAGCGTCCATGGCCGCGGGCCGTCGGGTTCACTCACCTCCCGACGCCCGCAGCCATGGATCCGTGAGCGCAGGTCCACGTCTCCCTCCTAGGAGACGCCAGCGCTCACTTCCGCTCCGTTCGGCTGTGTCCCGGCCTTACAGGACCAGCGCGCACAAATAGGAAATCGTCAACATCATCAACTGCCACGATTTCCTGGTCTATAAGAAGGCCCCTGGCCTTCTAATCCTTGCCTGAGCGTTGTTAGTTTTCCCAGTCTGTCTTGCAAATGGTCCCTTAGTGTTTCCTGTTCCTGTTGTTTCCCGTGCCTTGTTCCCCGTTCCTGTTTCCCGTGCTTTGCGTTAGTATCAAGTCGTGCCACGTCCTGTGTCATCTGCCACGTCCAGAGGAATGTGCCACGTCCTGTGTCATCTGCCACGTCCAGAGGAATCTGCCACGTCCAGAGGAATCTGCCACGTCCAGAGGAATCTGCCTTGTCCTGTGTCATCTGCCACGTCCGGAGGAATCCGCCACGTCCTGTGTCATCTTCCACATCCGGAGGAATCCGCCACGTCTTGCGCAACTTGCGGCTCCTGTGTCATCCGCCACGTTTGGCGCTGTCTGCTGTAACCATCTCCATCTGTGCCAGAGCTTCGGTCACCGTCTGGACTATTCAGGTACCCTTGTGCGGGACATTGTATTTCTGGGGTGTCCTGTTGTTTGGCCAGCTGCCTCCCCGCTACGGCGGTACGGCCTAGTGGGTCCACTAACCCGCTCCGTGACACCATCCAGCGGTCCCAGACGCTAGGAGTCAGTATAGTAAGTGCATGATGTGTTCTTGTGCTGTTGCCCTCTCATCCACCATTCATCTCTTAATGTCCAGCCACATCTTCCCCCGAACTTGGCGTCATTAAAGTATTTTAATTTGCCATAATTGTGGCATTTGGAGCCTTGGCCCACCGAAGAATCCCCAGCATTAAGTAAGCTCCCTAGTATGCTGGCTGATGTCTATTCATGCTGCCTAGCAGTCATGGTCGTTGTCTAGGTGTATCACGATCTTGGCAGGGTGGATGGAATTCTATTTCACCAGCTTCTAGTAGCGCTTAAAAGCACTGCAGCACCAATACTAACAGATTCCCTGGTTTTCACCAGGGACCGCCGCAAGACCGTTTGGACTTCGCTGCAGGGAATCTGCAGATCGCATCCCTTAAAAGAAGCGGACCTGAACCATGCAGATGTTACAACGGATGCAGGATACAGTAGCATGGTCAAGAATAGCCGAGGTCAGGGTCCCAGGCACAGATGCAGAAGTCAGAGATACAAGCAGAGGTCGTTACACAGGGAGTCAGATAAGGTATGGTACAATGCTGGAGCTAGGTAGAAATGACCTAATACTCAGGCACCTGTTGGTGCTCAGAGGGAGGCTATATAGGCTGTATTATAGTTAGGCGTCATGTGACGTTAGGGGGGAGTTTACCAGAATTGTAGGTAATGCCATGTACTAGCTACTAGAGGGTGTTCCAGATTGTAATTTTGCATTCCAGCTACTAAAAGGAGCTCCGGCATGTAATCTCGCATTCCAGCCACTAGAGGGAGATGAAACCATCTGCCCAGGTAAGTACGGGCTGAGCGTTGTTTTGTGACAAGTTGTGGGTATAGGAAGTGTATGATGTGTTCTTCAAGTAAGGTTATATTCCCACGAGCGGTTGAGGTGCAATTTAAAATGCATGCGGTTTTTCAGATGTGCTTTTGATGCGGTTTTTAACTGGACCTTAACTGCTAGAGGATCACTATTGTGTAAAAAAAAAAATTCTGACAGATTAGTAGGGGCAAAAATTCCTTGCTGATCGATGTGCCCCCTTAACTCTGAACAGCTTTTTCCATCTCTCTTGGCTCCCTAGAAGAAGTGGAAAAATTAATCATACCCAGACGGGCACAGTGCTCCACCAGGAGCTTCTGCCTCTTTGTACTAAATATCGGTGGAGTCTTATCAGATGTCAAAACTTCTGACATGTCACTGTGAAATGTCAGAAACTTTTTTACAAATTAGAATCTTTCCAGAATGGAAAGGGGTAGTACAGTGGATGTAAAAGCGATGAGTATAGGCAGGCCCAAGGGCCTACTCAGACCTCGAGCTAGTCCTGCTAACTGTTATGGAATCACCAGTTGAGCAATTCCCAGATCTGAAGTTTATGGAATTGCTACGTGAGCGATTCCCCAAAGGCTGCTGGAGACGGTCAGGAATGAGGGTGCAAATAAATCCATCCCAACTCTGATTAACAGAGTCTAAGGCTACTCTATGGTGTTCACCAGAGCCCACCACAAGGCAGGATGGATTTTGATGCATAGAACCCAGGTTGCTTTAAAAGAGTTTGGTGCTGGATAAAAGGTGCAATGCAGGCAATACCAGAACAGATAACAAGACAGCCAGAGGGTAAACAGAAAGTCCAAATCACAATGCTAGTCGATATCAGGGATTGCAGAGATCAAAACAAGTCGGGAGAAGAAAGTTCAAATCAGTAAGCAGAGGGTAATCCAAAGACAAGCCGAGGTCCAGCTCCAAAAAGTGCAAATAGTCAAAAGGTACAGGATAAAGTCAGTAGCTTCATCAAACACATGGAAACAAGGAAAATCACAAGCAAAGAAAACAGAACCAAGCCAGATTTAAATACTCCACCCTTCAATCTGATAGGAAGAAGGACAGAGAATTGGGATAGGCTCGACAACTAAAACCAGAACCGCCCTGAATCAAGACTAGTACTCATGGTTATCTTAAAGGGACGGACGTTTCCTAACAGTATCCCCTTTCTACGAGGGGCCACCGGACTCTTAAATCTCGGTCTAGGTTTCAAAGGAAACTTTAAGTGAAAGAATTTAACTAAACGGTTAGAATGTACTGTGTGGATTAGATGGTGGAAAAAACTTTTTAAGGAGAGTTTTGTGAAAAACTTCATGAATTTTAAAAGACGGAGGAAGAGCCACAGGGTTAATAACTTCAACAATTTCATATGGACCAATAGACCTAGGAGCAAACTTATGAGACGGTACTTTCAGTCGCAGATTCTTAGTAGAAAGCCACACCGTACGTTTCTTATCAGCATTTTTCTTTTGAATAACTTGGGAGTTTTTCAGGTTCAATTGAACCTGAGCCTAAACTGTGCACAGTTTATTTGATTCAACTTCCAACTCAGGGTTATCACTAGAAGAGGCTGAAAATGAACCAAAACGAGGATGAAAACCATAATTACAGAAAAACGGAGAGGTATCAAGAGAAACATGATGACGATTATATATAGCAAATTCTGCTAGTGGAAGATACGAGACTCATTCAGCCTGATTATCTGCAACATAACACCAAGGATATTGTTCCAAGGTTTGATTAAAACACTCGGTTTGACTAATAGTTAGCCACAAATTGTACACCTCTATTAGAGACAATATTTTCCAAAATACCATGCAGGCAGACTACCTGATCATTAAATAATTTAGACAAAGTTTTGGAATCAGGAAGTTGAAGAAAAGGAATGAAATGACACATTTTACTGAAACGGTTCACGACAACCCAAATGAAAGTTTTCCCTTCAGAGGGAGGAAAATCGGTGATAAAATCCATAGACAGGTGAGATCAAGGTTTCTGCGAAAACAGACAACGGAAGTAGTTCACCCATAGGACAAACTCGAAGAGTCTTAGCGCGAGCATAGACATCACTAGCAGAGGCATAGGAACTCACATCACAAGACAAAGACGGCCACCAGTAGAGCCGCGAGACTAATTTTTTAGTACCAGTTATCCCTGGATGACCACACTAAACTGAATCATGTAACTCATTGAGCAAACAAAATCTGAACTGAGGAGGCTCAAATAATCTTCCAGCACAAATGTTTTGTGGAGCGAGTTGCTTTTGTGGAGCGAGTTGCTGACATTTTTTAATCTCAGTTACAAGATCAGGTGATATTGCAGAAACCACTATCCCCTTAGATAAAATAGTTTCAGGATGAATGTCGGGGACTTGTTGGAACAGAAACTTAGAGATAAGTTGTCGGCTTTGACATTTTTAGACCCGGGTCTGTAGGTTACAATAAAGTCAAATCTGGTAAAGAACAAGGCCCACCTAGCCTGTCTAGGATTGAGTCTTTTGGCTGATTCTAAAAAAGTCAGGTTTATGGTCAGTCTGTACAGTAATTTGATGTCTAGCCCCATCTAGAAAGTAGCGCTACTCTTCAAACGCCCACTTAATACCAAGAAGCTCACAATTTCACAGTTTCCTATATCATAATTTTTTGCAGTGGTGGAAAATTTGCGAGGAAAAAAAAAGCACAGGGATGCAAATTAGTCAATACAGAAGATCCTTGAGACAACACAACACCTATTTCTGAGGCATCAACCTCAACAATAAAGGGGCTAGAAAGGTCAGGTTGAACAAGTACAGGTGCTTCTATAAAACACTGTTTTAAGGTTTCAAAGACGGAGACCACATTAGGTTTCCAATTTACAAGGTCAGAACCCACTTTTGTAAGATTCGTCAAAGGTTTGGCAATGGAGAAAAAATTATGAGTACATTTTCGGTAATAGTTAGCAAAACCCAAGATCCTCTGCAGAGCTTTAAGTGAAGTGGGTTAGACCCAATTAAGAACCACCAGAACCTTAGCGGAGTCCATACGAAAATCATGAGGAGAAAGAACAAACACCAAGAAATTAACTTCCTGAACACCAAAAAGACATTTTTCAAATTTCTCATAAAGACAATTTTCCCTCAGCACTTGAAGGACGGATCTTAAATGTTGAACGTGAGAGGACCAGTCAGAAGAAAACACAAGAATATCGTCCAGATATACAACCACAAAGCGTCCAATAACATTTCTGAAAATATCATTAACCAGGTTCTGAAAAACCGCTGGAGCATTACTTAAACCAAAAGGCATGACCAAATACTCATAATGACCATCTGGAGTATTAAACGCTATCTTCCACTCATTCCCTCTGCGGATACGAACCAAATTGTAGGCCCCACGTAAATCCAGTTTAGAGAACCACCTGGCTCCTGAGATCTGATTAAACAGCTCCGGGATGAGTGGAAGAGGATACTAATTCTTAACGGTAATCTTATTTAATTCACGGTAGTTGATACAGGGTCTTAAACCGCCATCTTTCTTTTCAACAAAAAAAACCCTGCATCCACCGGAGAAGTGGATGGATGAATATGACCCTTACAGAGACTGTCTTTAATATAATCATTCATGGCCTGTCTTTCCAGAGCAGATATATTATGTATCCGCCCCTTAGGCAGCTTAGCATTAGGGAGAAGTACAATGGGTCAGTCCTACGGCCTATGAGGAGGGAGAGATTAACAACCGATTTCAGAAAAGACGTCCTCAAATTCTTGAATAAACTCCGCCAACGATAGTGCGCTTCAAGATACGGTAGTAGTAGACAAAGACATGCAAGAATCATAACATTTAGAATTCCACTTAATCAAATCTGCTTTTACCCAACAAATAACCGGATTATGCGTCTGCAGCCATGGAATACCCAATATTACTTCAGAGCGCAAATTTTCTAGGATAAAGAAAGAAATTAGTTCATTATGCAAAGTACCCACTTCCAAAGTAACATGCGGAGTGGAGAACTTGACCGACCCCTGAGAGAAAGGAGTGTTATCAATAGCGGATAATTTGACCTGGGTACTCAACTGAACAAGGGGGATACCCAATCCTTTTGCAACCTGAAAATCCAAGAAATTAGATGCAGAACCACAATCCACAAAAGCTTGACCAGAAATACAAACATTATTAAACCATACATTAACAGGCAAATAGATTTTTTGAGAAAATGTGGGAAAAACCTGACTGCCCAGATGGCATTCCCAGGGACCATGTAGGTCTCATAAAGGGACGAATGTTTCCTAACACTAACTACTCTAATAAAAAAAAGATAAAGAGCAAGGTCCAAACTGGACAATTTAAAAATGAAGATATGGTTATAGCAAGAAATACACAATGAAGACACGGTTGTAATATACATCTTTTGCTTATCATGGTGTAAAAAAAAGGTTAAATTGTCCAGCCTTTACTAATCTCTGTGGCTTTTTATGTATATTAAAACTGGGCTATAAAGGATCAGAATAGGAAAATTAGTGATGTCTTTGAAATTTGGTATTTGAAAAGACCCTACTATGGACAGCAAGGAAAGTGAAGCCTAACCTTCCAAGTGACTGGAAAAGTGTTATGGTCCTTAGTTATGAATTTAAACATGTTATGAGAAGATAAAGAACCGTTGAATGAAAAAGAGTAAGAGTACAGAAATCAAGAACACGCCATTGAGAAGCCAGTGGACCTAGAAAGAAGAGAGGACATTCTAGGGACACCGATTTATATAAGGGTTAAAACCGAGTTAAGACCACCTAATAATAATCATCCAATAACAAAAACTCTGGATACTGGAAGCAAAGATTGTCTGTTGCAACTAGGAAGGGGGTTAACTGGAGAGAATAGAACCTCCAGATTTGGGCTTAATTTTTCCTCTGGGCAATCATTTGTATTGAGCTGTACATGAACGTCAAGAATGTGAAAGCAGGCGCTACTAACTATGGTATGTATATGCTATCAGCCAGCCAAAATTCTAATGTCTATATACTGTAGTCACCTAAGCCTGTTTTAATGAACATATGGAAGGCTTAAAAAGTCAATATCTATTCTTAACGAGATGGGTTTATTGCTTTATTAACCCAGAACGGACATGGTATCATGAATGTTATATTTCCCGGGCTTTAATTTTACTCAGCAGATATAATGAGACATAAACTGATAGGGCAATTAGAGGAGGATGGAGGAAGTGATCCATGTCTAACTTTCCAGCTGCCAGGTAAAGTCAAGTTGTGCTAGTTCTTTTTATATTGTCAGCACTCAAAGCCACCAGCTTAAACAGTCTACTTAGTTCTAGACATTAAAATGGGCCTGCTTCTCAAAATAACAACTTGGCACCACATTTGCATATAATCTGGTATTGACCTTATAACTTAGTTGTCATTTTGGACCTGCTGCTTGCTATTAGTCTCCAGGTTGACCTCAGCATTATATACTAACCAAGAGGACAGGGTAACTTTTCAGCATTAGGTATATTGTATTTAAAAATACAGAAATGTAGTACAAAACATACATACAGAACTTTTTTTTTTTATTGATATCTACAAATCGTGTACAAAAACTGTGTATTTTCCACTTAAAAGGTGAGTGGCGGAAAATCTACAGCAAATGTGTTATGTGCTAATGTAATTTGGCCACAAAGTGTAAAATCAACTGCAAGAATGCATGGAAAATCGCTACATAATAGACAAGCTGCGTGAAAATCCACAGCATGCACTGAAATTTGCAGACAAAAAAATGTGATACTTGTGAATGAGGTTTTAATAACCTCTTTTACATCAATTCTATTGTACTTTGTTGCAGATTTGATGTGGAATTCGCAGAGACTGAACGTGGACTAAGGCCCCATGCACACGGCCGTAAAATCGCCCGTAATTACGGTCTGTAATTACCGGCCCATTCATTTCTATGCCCGACGGACACCTTCCTGTATGTCTACGAGAGGGTGGCCGTGCCGTAGAAACCTGCCGAAAAAAATAGGACATGTCCTACTTTGTTTGGTTTACATACCGTGCTCCTATAATTTATAATGGGGGCATAGCTGGCCGCGCATTGTGCATTTTCCAATTCCACACATGTAGCCAGCATTACATTGTAGTCTGCATAACAAAGGCAGGTAGGTAGGTGCTCTGTGGCTCCTGGTACTTTTATGGGAGCCATTTTGGGTGCTGACACTTTTATGGTGGCTGCCAGCACTATGTTGGCTATTACAGCTGCTGGTACTGGTATTGGGGACACTGATGCTCTTGCCACTGGCATAAAGGGCACAGAGGCCACTGGCACTGTTATAGTACAACTACAGGCATTGTTAGGGTATGTGCACACGACAATGCCAAATACGTCTGAAATTACTGAGCTATCTTCAGGAGAAAACAGCTCCTGAATTTCAGACATTTGTACAAGTGCACGCGTTTTTCGCAGCGTCTTTTACGGACGAAATCGGAGCTGGTTTTCATTGGAGTCAATGAAAAACGGCTCCAATTCCGTCCCAAGAAGTGTCCTGCACTTCTTTGCCGCGGGCGTAATTTTACGCACTGTCTTTTGATGGCGACGCGTAAAGTGACACCTCGTCTGAACAGAACATCGTAAGACCCATTGCAAGCAATGGGCAGATGTTTGCTGACTTATTGGAGCCGTCTTTTCAGGCGTAATTCGAGGCGTAAAACGCCTCCATTACGTCTGAAAAGAGGTTGTGTGCACATACCCTTACATGGAGGACTGAGTGTATTAGAACTATTAAGGGGACCAGTGCAGTTGTTAGGACTGATGAAGTTATTGCACAAACACTTTCTGTGTGTACTGAGCCACTGACAGGCAATATCGCCCGTCAGTTGCTTGTTACGGACTGAGGGAGGAAGGAAAGGAAAAATAATATGATCTGTTGTCAACTTTCAATATGGGGAGGGGGTTGGGTTCAGTCAATATACAGCTTGAAAGTTCAAGAGTCTACAAGTAATCCTTAACAATAGGTTAAAAGAGTGTTATGGGCCATACTTCAGTCATTGCCAGAATGCCTGAATGGTCCATTAATGCCCGGTAGACTAAACATCTTTATTTACAAAAAAATACTAATAAATCAGCACCATTTTTAATATCTGTTCATGTTACAGGCATACGTTTGTGTTTGAAATTTGCAGGCTGTCGTTATTATTACAGTCATGTGAAAGAAAGGACATATACATATTTGATCTGCATTCAAACAGCTTATAAAGATAAAGGTGATCTTCTACTTCCTTCTGTGGTAATAGTAAGTAGATCCATGCATGAATCGCTACCTTAACCCCTTAAATAGGCACTACTGTTTCAAATCAATAGTATAAGAATGTACAGTGAAGGAAATAAGTATTTGATCCCTTGCTGATTTTGTAAGTTTTCCCACTGTCAAAGTCATGAACAGTCTAGAATTTTTAGGCTAGGTTAATTTTACCAGTGAGAGATAGATTATATAAAAAAAAAAGAAAAGAAAATCACATAGTCAAAATTATATATATTTATTTGCATTGTGCACAGAGAAATAAGTATTTGATCCCCTACCAACCATTAAGAGTTCAGCCTCCTCCAGACCAGTTACACGCTCCAAATCAACTTGGTGCCTTCATTAAAGACAGCTGTCTTACATGGTCACCTGTATAAAAGACTCCTGTCCACAGACCCAATTAATCAGTCTGACTCTAACCTCTACAACATAGGCAAGACCAAAGAGCTTTCTAAGGATGTCAGGGACAAGATCATAGACCTGCACAAGGCTGGAATGGGCTACAAAACCATAAGTAAGACGCTGGGTGAGAAGGAGACAACTGTTGGTGCAATAGTAAGAAAATGGAAGACATACAAAATTACTGTCAATCGACATCGATATGGGGCTCCATGCAAAATCTCACCTCGTGGGGTATCCTTGATCCTGAAGGTGAGAGCTCAGCCGAAAACTACACGGGGGGAACTTGTTAATGATCTCAAGGCAGCTGGGACCACAGTCACCAAGAAAACCATTGGTAACACATTACGCCGTAATGGATTAAAATCCTGCAGTGCCCGCAAGGTCCCCCTGCTCAAGAAAGCATATGTAGAGGCCCGTCTGAAGTTTGCAAATGAACATCTGGATGATTCTGAGAGTGATTGGGAGAAGGTGCTGTGGTCAGATGAGACTAAAATTGAGCTCTTTGGCATTAACTCAACTCGCCGTGTTTGGAGGAAGAGAAATGCTGCCTATGACCCAAAGAACACCGTCCCCACTGTCAAGCATGGAGGTGGAAACATTATGTTTTGGGGGTGTTTCTCTGCTAAGGGCACAGGACTACTTCACCGCATCAATGGGTGAATGGATGGAGCCATGTACCGTCAAATCCTGAGTGACAACCTCCTTCCCTCCACTAGGACATAAAAAATGGCTTGTGGCTGGGTCTTCCAGCACAACAATGACCCGAAACATACAGCCAAGGCAACAAAGGAGTGGCTCAAAAAGAAGCACATTAAGGTCATGGAGTGGCCTAGCCAGTCTCCCGACCTTAATCCCATCGAAAATTTATGGAGGGAGCTGAAGGTCCGAGTTGCCAAGCGACAGCCTCGAAATCTTAATGATTTACAGATGATCTGCAAAGAGGAGTGGACCAAAATTCCATCTAACATGTTTGCAAACCTCATCATCAACTACAAAAAAACGTCTGACTGCTGTGCTTGCCAACAAGGGTTTTGCCACCAAGTATTAAGTCTTGTTTGCCAAAGGGATCAAATACTTATTTCTCTGTGCACAATGCAAATAAATATATATAATTTTGACAATGTGATTTTCTGTTTGTTTTTTTTAATATAATCTATCTCTCACTGGTAAAATTAACCTAGCCTAAAAATTCTAGACTGTTCATGTCTTTGACAGTGGGCAAACTTACAAAATCAGCAAGGGATCAAATACTTATTTCCTTCAATGTATATGACATTTTGTAATATATCTTATCAGAGAAAAATGCCTTTCTTCACTTATTCACTTTCCTCCTCCCTCCTAAACTCACTCTAAATTTACTTCTGTACTCATCTTGAGAGACATGACGGATTATCAGCTCTGAAAAATCAGGCTGCATGTTTTATGTTGTTTTATGACTTTTTTTTAATAAAAGCCTTTTTTTAAAAAGTGTTTCTACTGTTTATTTTATTAAACTTAAAGGGGTTTTCCCACGACTGGACAACTGTTGACCCATCCACAGGACAGGTCATTAGTATATTATCGGTGGGGGTCCGACACCTGGACCCCGCACCTATCAGCTGCTCCGGCTGCCTCCGGGCACCGAAAGTCCATGGCAGAAGCAGATAGCTCTGGTCACGGAATTGCAGCCAAGCTGCAGTACTGCTGCTCTGCTCCTATTCAAGCAAATAAGAGCAGAGCTGCAGTTCTGTAGAATGGCCGCTGTGCAGTGGTTGGAGCCATCTGCTTCCGGCTCCAACTACTGTATACCGTTCAAAACATCCGGCGCCCAGAGGCAGCCAGAGCGGTTGACTGGTTGTGATGCCTGGGTGTTCGACCCCCCCCCCCCTTCATATACTGATGACCTATCCTGTAGATAGGACATCAGTTGTTCGGTCATTGAAAACCTCTTTATTTAAAATTTTCTTTGACCCAATAGGGAATTTTTACGTTCATTTTTTTCGGCCAAGGGATGCCCCCAAAACCATCAGTTGGTGTTTGTCAATCATAGCTGAAACCCCACGTGACTAATCTCAGAAGAACAGATGCTGTCCTCGGCAGAACACCACACTGTAAATGTACTACGATGTACACAAGGCCTTCAGAATGAAGGTTAAAGATGCCTGTGTCTAGAAAAAGATTTAAAAAAATCACCAAACAATTGGATTTCAATCATTCTCCTGTCCAGAATATTATCTACAAGTGGAGAACTTTTCAAACAACTACCAACTTGCCCAGAATAGGCCATCCCAACAAATTCAGCTCAACAGCAGGACACAATATGCAGAAAGAAGTCTCTAAGAACTTCATAACAGGAACTACAGGTAGGATCTCACCACTACTAATGTCACAGTGCATGACTGCCATTGGAAAGAGACTGCACAAATTAGATCTACATGAAAAGTGTGCCAGGAGGAACCCTTTGTTGTCCAGAAAAAAACTAAAGTTTGCTCATGAACACCTAGACAAGCATGAGAACTTGGAAGAATGTGCCCTGGGCAGACGACGCAAAGATATAGCTATTTGGCCACACTACTAGAAGACATGCTTGGTGAAAACTAAAGACATCATTTGACCACAAGAACCTGATACCAACTTTAAAGCATGGTGGTGGAAATTATATGGGTTTTGGGCTTATATGAATTCTTTATTGTAACAGAAGGTCAGAAGACCCAGAATGTTAAACTCACACGTGACAATGATCCTCAACATACCAGTAAATCCACCAAATGGAGGTTCTTGAATGGCCAAGACAAAGCCTTGATCTAAATCCCATAGAGATGCTGTGGGGGGATTTGAAATGGACTGTGCATCCAAGAAACCCCTCAAAAATCACACAGCTTAATACATTATCCATGGAAGAATGGGGAAAATCTCTCTCCCAGTAGATGTCAGAGACTGGTAGACAGTTTTTCTTGAGGTTGTTTCTGCCAAAGGGGGCAAAACCAGCTATTAGAACCGCTACTTTTTCTACAGAAGAAAAATGGCTTATTTATGTTTGCTAGTTTGTTTTTTTTTTATAGTTTTTTATTCAATTACACCAACCTTATCTTTATATACTATTTAACCCCTTCCCACTGCAGCCACTTTTGACCTTCCTGACAGAGCCTAATTTTCCAATTTGACATGTCCTACTATGTGGTAATAACTTTGGAATGCTTTTACCTAACCGAACGATCCTGAGACTGTTTTCTCGTGACATAATGTACTTTATGTTAGTGGAAAAACATTGTTGATAAATTCAATATTTATTTGTGAAAAACACCAAAATTTCGAGAAAGTTTGCAAAAATTACCGCTTTTCTAAATTTAAATGTAACTGCTTGTAAAACAGATAGTAATACCACACAAAATAGTTTCTATGTCACATATGTCTACTTTATGATGGCATCGTTTTTTTGAACCTTCGTTTCTTTTTCTGGGACGTTACAAGGCTTAGAACTTAGCAATTTCTTACATATTCAAGAAAATGTCAAAAGGCAATTTTTTCAGGGACTATTTCAGTTGTGAAGTGGCTTTGAGGGGTCCATACAATACAAACCCCTATAAATCACCCCTTTTTGAAAACTACAGCTCGCAAAGCATTTAGAAAGTTTCTTAACCCTTCAGGCATTTCACAAGAAATAAAGAAAAGTAGAGGTAAAATGTACAAATTTAATTTCTTTTGCAGAAATGAATATTTAATCCATTTTTTTCAGTAACACAGAAATTTTTCAATATTTATTGCCAAGATTCTGCAGTTTTTAGAAATATCCTACATGTGGCCCGAATGTGTTAATGGACTGAAGCACAGGCCTCAGAAATAAAGACGCTAATGAATTTTGGGGCCTTCTTTTTATTAGATATCAGGTTTGAAACACCCCGAAAAAATACACCATTTTGGAAACTACACCCCACAAGGAATTCATTTAGGGGTGTAAGTGAGCATTTTGAACCTACAAGTGTTTCATAAATTTATTAGACTTTAAACGTAAAAATGTAAATTTTTATTTTTTTCCAATAAGATGTCGTTTTAGCTAAAAAAAAACAACAATTTCCACAAGGAATAAAGAAAAAAAAAGCCTACCAACATTTGTAAAGCAACTTCTCCAGAGTACGGAAATGCCACATATGTGGTAATAAACTGCTGTTTGGGCACATGGCAGGGCTCAGAAGGGAAGGAGCGCCATTTAGCTTTTGGAGATTTTGATGAATTGGTTTCTCCACACCATGTCACATTTGCAAAGCCCCATAGGTACCAGTACAGTGAAAATACCCCAAAAGTGACTTCATTTATAAATTTATACCCCCTCAGGAATTCATCTAGGGGTGTAGTTAGCATTTTGACCCCACAGGTGTTTTATAGAATTGGGCAGTGAAAATAAAAGAATACAAATTTCCAGTAAGATGTAGCTTTAGCTAAAAAAAATTATTACAAATAAAATGAGAAGAAGCACCCCAATATTTGTAAAGCAATTTCTCCCAAATAGGGCAATACCCCATATGTGGTCATAAACTGCTGTTTGGGCGCACGGTATGACTCCATTTGGAGGGGAAGGAACGCCATTTGGCTTTTGGAGTGCAGATTTTGCAGGATTGGTTTCTGGGCGCTATGTCTCATTTGCAAAGCCCCTGTGGGACCAAGACAGTGGAAACCCCCCAGAAGTGACCTCATTTTGGAAACTACACCCCTCAAGGTATTCACCAAGGGGTGTAGTGAGCATGCTATCCCTGCAGGTGTTTTCCAGAAATTAGTGTACACTCCATGTTGCAGAGTGAAAATGGCAATTTTCCATAGATATGCCAATATGTGGTGCCCAGCTTGTGCCACCATGAAAAGTCAGCTCCCTAATTATTATGCTGTGTACCCTGGTTTTAGAAACACCCTACATGTGGCCCTAATCTTTTGCCTGGACATTCGACAAGGCTCAGGAGTGAAAGAGTACCATGCGAAATTGAGGCCTAATTACAAAGTATTGGTTCACAAATGCAGAGGCTCTGATGTGAAATAATAAAATAAACCCATGAGAAGTGACCATATTTTGGAAACTACACCCCTCAAGGAATATACCAAGGGGTGTAGTGAGCATGCTATCCCTGCAGGTGTTTTCCAGAAATTAGTGTACACTCGATGTTGCAGAGTGAAAATTTCAATTTTCCATAGATATGCCAATATGTGGTGCCCAGCTTGTGCCACCATGAAAAGTCAGCTCCCTAATTATTATGCTGTGTACCCTGGTTTTAGAAAAACCCTACATGTGGCCATAATCTTTTGCCTGGACATTCGACAAGGCTCAGGAGTGAAAGAGTACCATGCGAAATTGAGGCCTAATTACAAAGTATTGGTTCACAAATGCAGAGGATCTGATGTGAAATAAACCCATGAGAAGTGACCATATTTTGGAAACTACACCCCTCAAGGAATATATTAAGGGGTGTAGTGAACATTCTGACCCACAGGTCTTTTCAATAAATGATTGTGCTGCGGATGGTGCAAAGTAAAAATTGCAATTTTTCCCTAGATATACCATTTCAGAGGTAAATATGTTGTGCCCAAATAGTGCCAACCCAAAAATTGTTAAAAGGGTTCTCCGGGGTATGGCGATGCCATACATGTGGAAGTAAACTGCTATTTCGTCACAGTATAGGGCTCAGAAGTGAGGCAGCGCCATTTTCTTCAGGAGCGCGGATTTTGCTTGGAAGTCGTTTTTTGTTCGTTTTCCTGGTAAATGAGTTTACAATGCAGGCGCATATGTAATCTGTGCAGAGTACATCAGGGTATAATAAGGTGGTATAATAATGGGGTAAAAAAAACCAGTAAAATAATCCATAGATGTGTGTTACGCTGTGACACAATCCTTTCTGCCAGTGTCACACTGATAAATGATGTCCTTTTTTTATCCCCCTTTTGGTCCACACTCGGCACCTTTGCAGTTTGAGGAATTTTGTTGGGTGTGTTCTCCTGGTATAATACGGGCACCCTCGCTTTCAGCAGATATGTTTAGCCCCCCCGTTCCTGGTTCCCTAATTTTAGGGCCTTGATAAATCTCCTCTTGAAACAGAAGAAAAGTTCCCCTCGGGCCTGCACAACTGCATATTTTTTTTCTGTCCTGACTTATTGGAGCCTTAACGTATTTTATTTTTTCATAGTCGTAGTGGTATGAGGGTTGTTATTTGCGGGACGAGCTGTGGTTTCTATTGGTACCATTTTGGGGTACATAAGACTTTTTGATCACTTTTTATTTCTATTTTTGTGAGGCAAGATGACCAAAAAACAGCAATTCTGGAATTGTTTTTAGTTTTTTTTTTTTTTACGGCTTTCACCGTGCAGGATAAACATAACTTTTTTATAGTTTAGGCCGCCGTTACAGATGCGGCGATACCAAATATGTATGGTTTATTTATTTATTTTTAATAATAAAAGACATGATAAGGGAAAAAGGGGGATTGCTTTATTTTATTCCATTTTTATTTTTTACAACTTTTTTTCACTTTTTTATTACTTTTTTTTAGTCCCATTAGGGGACTTGAAGGTTCAACTGTCTGACTTATGTTCTAATACATTGTACTACCTATGTAGTGCAATGTATTAGAACTGTCAGTCATTCACTGACAGCAAGCCAGTTAGGCTCCGCCTCCAGGTGGGGCCTAATCGGCTTCCGTAATTGGCAGACCAGTAGGCCATTGTTAGGCCTCCTGTTGCCATAGCAGCCTTCGGCCAGCCCTGTAATCGCATTGTAGGGGCACACCACTAAGATGCGTAGATCGCTTTTGATTGCTGCATCTAAATTGTTAATGGCAGGGATCGGATGATGGCACTGACTCAGCTTCTGAGCCCGTGCCATCCATTTGTCGTAAGTATACGACAAATTGCGGGAAGCACTGGCTTTCCATGATGTATTCTTACGACGAATGTTGGAAGGGGTTAAATGAGATCTAAAATTAATAAGCCCACATATAATAAAAAATTTGATGGTGTCCTTTGGCTCTGTTTATATTTTATTATTTCCGTCCATCAGAGATATATATCGAGAGAATTTCCTGACATATACCTCCGACATATGGCTGCAATGTATGGGCATACAGGGGCATACAACACCCATAGGACCCCGTAGTAAGAACACATGCATTTGTTTTTACTGTATGCCCCTGCATGGACTAGGGTAGTTTACTATGCTATTCCATCCGATGATAAAAGAAGGTATGCCGATGCATGCCGGTCAACTGTATGTCAAAAAGACACTCTTTTGGCACACGCTGGGTGAATAGGTCCCTATGGATAAGTTCGGTGTATGCACCAGTAGCTTTCCATATGCATACACCAAAATTTGTTTACAAACGTAATATTAACACAGGCTTACTTTTCCACATGACTGTATTAGGGTTAAAGTGGTAACATACTGTCATTCTCATTCACAAGTGGGGAATAAATTTACTGTGAATTCATGGGTTTAGCACATTCTGAAACGCTGCTTTAAAACCTATTGTTTTATATCTAATGTTTTACAAAAACACAAAGAAATATGTAACATACTCACAGAATCAACGACGTTTACCACGGATTTAGCAAAGTTGCTGCTATGAATGTAAGATGAGCGTTGTTTCTTGTACTAAATGAAAAATAAGAAATGTTCATCAGCATGGAGTACTTTGAAATTTCACATCGGATCCCTGGTTCATAAGAATACAATGGACATTACAATAATGCAATACTGCCACCAAGTGGTGACTGAGAAAGTTGTGCTGAAACGATTAGGAAATACTCTAATGCCTCAAAGGCTATGTAAACCTTTGAACACTTTATATATATATATATATATATATATATATATATATATATATATATATATATATATATATATATATATATATATATATATATATATATATATATATATATATATATATATGGAAACAACATATTATGGGATTTGAAACAACTTTTTAATTGGTTTTCATTAAAAAAAAAATGCGTTTTTGAGATAAAGCTTCTATGTATCCCGCAGGACCCGCTGTCACCAAAGCTCAGTCCCGCTGACGGCTAGGTTCATCTTGACCGCAAGATACAGCTTCTATGTATCCAGAAAACATAGAGGCTGTGTCTCAAATAGTAAAACATTTTTTTAATAAATTAAAAAGTTATTTATAATCCCATAATACGTTGTGTTATTTTAAAAAAAATTGGTTTACATAGTGTTTAAGTTCTAATAAGCTCAGGTTACAATTTTTTTTTACTTACATTAACTTTCCCTGGCCCAACCTTACTTGAAACCACATTTAACTTAGACTCTGTACACGTCCCTGTTGGTTTTACATTTGGTCCTTACGCCAGAAAGTTCTCCCGGCGTGTACTTGAGCGGTGGGTGCTAAAAGGACACTTTTGGCATCAATTGGGACTATACAGTACAGGTACATGGTCCCATTTGCCTTACCCTGGAGCATTTCCTGGCACATACACTGAACCTACACAGTGAACACTGTGTCTCCGTGAGTAAACTCACACCACATTTTTGCCATACAGCAGAGGCAAAGTTTTTTTTATAGGCAGTACGCAACAGGAATCAACTGTGAAGATATCCTTTTTATTACTTCATACTGTTTTTTTTACAAGCCAGAGGATTCAACATGAAATATGTGCGCAGCACTATTATCACTGATGAGCTGACGGGACTGCTGATGGAAGCTCCGGACAGGGCCGCTGACGGCATATATATATATAAATCTCCTACACAAAGGAGAACTCACATACAACAGTTTCTCCCCAAAACAGGAACAATGGGCAGATTTATCAATGTATTCACACCAGTTTCCAGATGTAAATACATTGAAATACATTGCGTTCAGGCCGAACAGAATATTTTTTTAAGCCCTTACTGTTTCAGTGTTGGGAAATTTGGGCTTGAGAGTGGCACTCTGTGAGACTCATTTATCAAGCTTTACCGACAATTTTCTGTTTAGGATAGTGGAGAAAAATAATGCTAGGTTCGACCTGGCATTACTTTTCCCCTGCAACATATTTATCCAGGGTTGGACTGGCCCACCACAGAACGAGAGGATCCTCCGGAGGGGTCAGACTCTGACACAATAATGGCCTTAAAGGTCCAGCAGAAGACAACCCTATTTGGAGCACTTTGGAGTCAATCCCTGTCACGTAGGGTTCGTGGACCCACTGGGCCGTACCGCCTTGGCGGTATGGCAGCTGGCCAAGGGGGCGCAGGTCAGAGTCTATAGTTCATATAGGGTACCTGTGGTAGCTCGGACAGTAGCAAGGCAGGCTTGGCAGGAACTAGGCAGCAGGTAGATGACAGGCGTGGTATACAGCACAGCACGGCTACAGCTCAGCACGGCACTAGATCAGGATACAGGTTACAGGATACAGGAACAGGGAACACTGGGAGCAGGAAACACTAGGGGACCATTTGCAAGACAAACTTGGAATACGACAATAAAGCTCAGGCGTGCGAGGATGGGGCTGGAACCTTCTTATAGCCCATGGTGCTCTGGGAGCAATTAGCTCAATCTCCAACATGCGTGCGCTCTGGTTTCTTAAGTCTGGACTGAGCTCATAAGCGCACCCTGGTAGTCACTGTGGAGCAGGACGGCCATATGTGCAGACACCTCTTGAGAGAAGGGCGTCGGCTGGATGGAAGGAGTTTGTGGTCAGCGACCACGGACGTTACAGTATCCTCCCTCTTACGCCCCCTCCTCTTGGGACCAGAAGGAGAGAGAAACCTCTTAATGAGGTTAGTAGAGTTGAGATTCTCCTTTGGCTCCCAGGACCTCTCTTCTGGACCAAACCCCCTCCAATCCACCAAATAAAAAGTCTTTCCTCTCACTCTCTTGGTGTCCAAGATCTCCTTAACCCCGAAGGTGTCTGGAGGACCGATGGAGGCAACCGCAAGGCTTGGAGTCTTGGTAAAGCGGTTCAGAATCACTGGTTTCAGGAGAGAAACATGGAAGGAGTTGGGGATTCTGAGGGTAGGAGGCAGCCGAAGCTTGTAGGCGACAGGGTTGATCTGCTGCAGGATCTCGAAGGGACCGATTAACCTGGGAGCAAATTTACAACGGAACCCTCAGTCGAATATTCCTGGAGGACAGCCAGACCTTTGTGCCAGGAAGAAACTGAGGAGGTTCTCTTATCCCTGTGTCCGCCTTCTGCTTCATGCGGACGACTGCCAGCAGGATGGAGGATCGAGTCTGCTGCCAGATCTGCAGAAAGTCCCCAAAAGCCGTGTCAACAGCTGGCACCTCGGACGTAACAGGGACCGGGAGAGGAATTTGTGGGTGCTGGCCATAGACAATAAGGAACGGTGTCTTCTGTGTGGACTCGCTGGTATGATTGTTGAAAGAGAACTCAGCCCATGGAAGCAACTGCTCCCAGTCATCATGCTGCTTGGAGATGAAGTGGTGTAGGTAGTTCTCCAAGATCGGATTGATCCTCTCGACCTGACCATTGGAATGAGGATGGAAGGCTGAGGAAAAGTCCAACTTTATACCTAGGAGTCCGCAGAGGGCTCTTGTTAGGGATCTGCCAGGTACTACGTCTAGGTATACTCCTGGGATTAATCAATCCACACCTGAGGCCAGACCTGTTCGACTGACACCCTCTCCCACCAACCAGGGTGGCAGGCTCAGGAGTGGGAGAGCCTATCGCGGCCTGGTCAGTCGGAGTTAGCTCCGCCCCCTGTCCTTTATTACCTGCTGTGTTCTCCTCCTCAGTGCTTGTAATTCTTTTGGATTCCTGGCCCCACTGCTGCTTGCTCCAGCCTGTTCTGCCGTGCTTCTGCCTTGCTGCTGTTCTGCTTAACCTGCTTTGCTTTGCCTCCGGCTTGCTTCCTCCTCCGTGCTCACTTGGGTATACTCCACCTTATCCTGGTCCTGACTACTCATTCACCGCTCCGTTTCCTCGCGGCGTTCCGTGGGCTATTGCCCCTTCCCTTGCGTGTTCCCTGTTTGTCTTCCCGTGCACTTAGACAGCGTAGGGACCGCCGCCCAGTTGTACCCCGTCGCCTAGGGCGGGTCGTTGCAAGTAGGCAGGGACAGGGCGGTGGATAGATTAGGGCTCACTTTCCCTTCACCTCCTTCCTGCCATTACAGCTCTCCAGAACTTCGAGGTGAACTTAACCCCCCGATCAGACACAATATGCTGCGGCAAGCCGTGCAGGCGGAAGATGTGTTGGATGAACAGCTTGGCCAGCAGAGGAGCAGAAGGAAGACCGGTCAGAGGAACGAAGTGGGCCATCTTTGAAAATCCACCCCCACCCAGACAGTACTGCATCCGGCAGAGAGATGCAGGTCCGTAATAAAGTCCATAGCTATATGCTGCCAGGGGGCATTGGACACAGGCAATGTCTGGAGTAGACCAGCAGGTCTAGAGTGAACGACCTTTTTGGCTGCACATACTGAACAGGAATAAACAAAGTCCATAACGTCCTTGGGCAGCGTGGGCCACCAGAATTGACGAGCAATCAGATCCCGTGTCTTACGGGACCCCGTCTGACCTGCCAATCTAGAGGAGTGTCCCCAGCGGAGGATTCTTCCACGGTCAGCCAGGCGCACAATAGTGCTCCCTGGAGGAATGTCCCCAACTTGCAGGGGATTGACAGAGACAATGCAAGATGGATCAATGATGTTCTGTGGAATCTCCATGGTGTCTTCTATCTTGATAAAGAAAAGAAATAAAAGGAATAAACACGGTGCCACATAGTGTGAGTAAGCCCAAAAAGTGACAAATTGTATTTGACAGATGGACGCTTACCACAGGTAGATAGATCGAAAGCGTGAAATAATGAACAGGTGAGTGCTGCTGCCGAAATCCCAGCCGGTTAGGCCTGAAAGGCCACCGCAATGTGGTACTGTAGAGATTCTTCAAAAACGGGACTACGTGAGGCGCTGCTACTCAATGATGATACGGTTGTGGTGAAATAATGATATTTATTTGTAAAGGCTACGCGGTTGAAAGACCTGGACAAGGCATCGGCCCTCACATTCTTGTCGTCCGGGCGATAATGGAGCTCAAACTGGAACCTGGTAAAGAACAGTGACCACCTGGCCTGACGAGGGTTCAGCCGTTGGGCTGTCTGAAGATAGGTCAGGTTCTTATGGTCCATAAAAATCAGGATGGGATGAGCTGCGCCCTCTATTAGATGTCTCCACTCCTCCAGAGCCAATTTGATGGCCAGTAACTCCCGATCCCCAATTGAGTAGTTGCGTTCTGCGGAAGAGAAGAGCTTAGAAAAATATCCACATACCATTGACTTGCCCTTGGAGCCTCTCTGGAACAGGAGCGCACCAGCACCGACAGAGGATGCATCCACCATCCAACAGCATGCAATGTCAATCAGCTGCTTCAAGGGCCAGCAAGATATTGTCGTGTATTAAAAGAGACATGGACTCGCGGGACAGGGATGTAATATTACCACTTTACAAAGCATTAGTGCGGCCTCATCTAGAATATGCAGTCCAGTTCTGGGCTCCAGTTCATAGAAAGGATGCCCTGGAGTTAGAAAAAATACAAAGAAGAGCAACAAAACTATTAGGGGCATGGAGAATCTAAGTTATGAGGAAAGATTAAAAGAACTAAACCTATTTAGCCTTGAAAAAAGACGTCTAAGGGGGGACATGATTAACTTATATAAATATATGAATGGCACATACAAAAAATATGGTGAAATCCTGTTCCATGTAAAACCCCCTCAAAAAACAAGGGGGCACCCCCTCCGTCTGGAAAAAAAAGGTTCAACCTGCAGAGGCGACAAGCCTTCTTTACTGTGAGAACTGTGAATCTATGGAATAGTCTACCGCAGGAGCTGGTCACAGCAGGGACAGTAGATAGCTTTAAAAAAGGCTTAGATAAATTCCTAGAACAAAAAAATATTAGCTCCTATGTGTAGAATTTTTTTACTTCCCCTTTCCCATCCCTTGGTTGAACTTGATGGACATGTGTCTTATTTCAACCGTACAAACTATGTAACTAAATGTAACTATGTAACATCTGGATGATGGAGGATAGAGGCTGACGTGAAGGCACTCTTCAGGCTATTGAATACGGACTCTGCCTCAGGAGTTCATACCTTGGCGTTCATGCCCTTCTTAGTGAGGTTAGAGATAGTAGAAGTTTGGAATAAACTGTCTGTAAAAATTGGCGAATTCTAGAAAGCGCTGTATGGCCCTCAATCCTTGAGGGCGTGGCCATTCAAGGACAGACTTTACCTTTTCAGGATCCATCTCGAGACCTCGATTCGAGATGATATAACCCAGGAAGGGTAGAGCATCTTTTTCAAACACGCACTTTTCCAACTTAGCGTACAGACAATTCTCCCTTAACCGCAGCAAAACTTGACGGACGTGTCTCTGATGCGTCATAGCATCTGGAGAAAAAATCAAGATATCCTCAAGGTAGACTACTACACAAACATAGAGGAGGTCACGGAAAATGTAATTAACAAACTTCTGGAAGACCGCGGGTCATTACACAGGCCAAAGGGCATTACTAGACATTCATAGTGTCCATCACGGGTGTTTAATGCAGTCTTCCATTCATCACCCTGGCGAATCCGGACTAGGTTGTAAGCCTCACGCAGGTCTAGTTTGGAAAAAATCTGGGAACCTCGTATACGATCAAATAGTTCTGAGATCAGTTGCAACGGATATTTATTTTTCACCGTGATCTGGTTGAGGCCTCGGTAGTCAATACAAAAACGAAGAGAACCATCCTTCTTTTTGACGAAGAAGAACCCGGCTCCTGCCGGGGAGGAAGACTTCCATAAGAAGCCCCTCTCCAAGTTTTCCTTCACATAGGCGGACATGGATAGAGTCTCTGGCAAGGAGAGAGGATATACCCTACCACGGGGAAGGGATGCACCAGGAATCAGCTCGATAGGGCAGTCATATGCCCGGTGTGGAGGCAATGTCTCCGCCTCCCTCTTGCTGAAGATGTCCGAAAATGCAGCATAATGACCCAGCAATCCTGCCAATGACCGAGGCAGCGAAGGCTGAGCCAAACTAATCTGCACCAGGCATCGGCTTTGACAGTCAGGGCCCCACTGGAGAACCTCTCCAGAATTCCAGTCCAGGAATGGGGCATTTAGTCGGACCCAAGGCAGGCCTAGCAACACAGGGTTAACGGATTTGGATAGGACATAGAACGACAGGAGTTCGGAGTGAAGAGCTCCAACTTGGAGCCTCAGCGGCTTGGTCACAGCTACAACTGGGTCTGGCAGAGGTCACTGATGCAATCGTCAACGGCCTCTCCAGGGGGTGGTGGGTAGTTGAAGATCCACCAGGTCTCTACGGATGAAATTAGCAGCGGATCCAGAGTCCAGATACGCAGAGACCTGATGCGTTCTCTCGCCGGACACTATGGTTACTGGTCTGGACAATTTAGACAGAAGTCCTTTCTTACCCAAGGTTGTCTCTCCTAGCAACCCTAGGCTTTGGGATTTTTGGGGACACAGGCGCACAAGATGGCCACCGAGGCCGCAATATAGACAGATTCCCGAATTGCGTCTGCGTTGTCTATCCTGTGTGGATAGCTTACACTGGTCCATCATCACAGACTCCTTAGGAGGATCGACATCTGAGGACAGCAGGGGTTGCTGCAAAGTAGGGACCAGACTAGGAAGGCCTCCCTCCCGACGAACCTCTTGGAGGCGTTCTCGGATCCACATATCAATCCGGGCGGACAGAAGGATGAGGTCATCCAGGGTAGATGGCAGGTCTCGAGCGGCAAGTTCGTCCTTAATTTTAGGAGACAGTCCATGCCAGAATGCAGCCACCAGGGCCTCATTGTTCCATAACAGTTCTCCCGCAGGGGTGCGGAAGTGGATGGCGTACTCACTCACGGAGGAGTCTCCTTGGCGTAGGTTAATCTAGGAAGCCGCTGCAGATGAGACCCGTCCAGGCTCCTCAAACACCATGCAAAAGGTCCGGAGGAAGCCTTGGAAGTCACGGGTCGCTGGTCCTTGTCTCTCCCAGATAGGGTTCGCCCATGCAAGGGCCTTGCCAGTGAGGAGAGAGATGATGAAAGCGACCCTTGCGCCTTCAGACGAAAATGTCCTAGTATCCACGACAGGTGCCTGCATCTCCATCATAGCGGTCCGGAAGTGGCAAAGAAAAAAACGGGTCAACACTGCCAGGAGGTGTAGTTTGAGGATCAACACTGCCAGGAGGTGTAGTAGGAGGAACGACGTGCAAGAATGTTCAAGGCCTGGAGGAGTTGGTCCTGTCGAGACCGGAGGTCTAGCATATCCGCCCGCATCTCTTGTGACGTCGTCATGGTCTCGGATCGACCAGCGGTTCGTGGACCCACTGGGCCGTACCGCCTTGGTGGTATGGCAGCTGGCCAACAGGGCGCAGGTCAGAGTCTATAGTTCATATAGGGTACCTGTGGCAGCTCGGACAGTAGCAAGGCGGGCTTGGCAGGAACTAGGCAGCAGGTAGACGTCAGGCGTGGAGAAGCAGGACAGGCGTGGTATACAGCACAGCATGGCTACAGCTCAGCACGGCACTAGATCAGGATACAGGTTACAGGATATAGGAACAGGGAACACTGGGAGCAGGAAACACTAGGGGACCATTTGCAAGACAAACTTGGAATACGACAACAATGCTCAGGCGTGGGAGGATGGGGCTGGGACCTTCTTATAGCCCAGGGTGCTCTGGGAGCAATTAGCTCAATCTCCCACATGCGTGCGCTCTGGTTTCTTAAGTCTGGACTGAGCTCTTGAGCGCACCCTGGTGGTCACTGTGGAGCAGGACAGCCGTATGTGCAGATATCTCTTGAGAGATGGAAGGAGTTTGTGGTCAGCGACCACGGACGTTACAATCCCTTGCCACTAGGGTCTATTTTTTCTGGGATGATTCATAAATTACCTATTAGACCTTATTGATGATATTTCCTGTGTATACAATGATAACAACAAGGACCATGATGAAATGAAAAGGGGACATGTACATGTTCTATATAGATGGAGGGTGGGCCATTAATAGCATCTCCTCTGGTGGGCCCAAATAACCCCAGTCCGACGCTGGATTTATCAATATGGAATTTATTTCTACCAATTATATTAATTATAATTTTTACTTTAGAATACCAAATAAATTGAATCTTGAGCAAATTATTTTATACAATTCACTATTAAACTATCAAAATTCTCATCATTATGACTCCTTTGCACAGGATTTGACAAGAGCAACTGTTTGTATTTACTACCATCTAGTGGTGAAACATGTTTTGACGTTCTGTATACCGATCACGTAGGCTAGAGGCCGATAATCCTAGCCTAGCATACGGCAAGTCACTGGTTTTTAAAGTTAAAGGAGGTTTTACAGATTTTTGGAATTGTAATTATCATTATTTTACAGGTCACAGTAAATGCTGCTAATGTATTATTATCACTATTCTAAGCTATAGACGTATAAATCGTTATCACTAATTATGTTTTTACAATTTGTCCGTAAAAAATTTTGGCTGTCTGTGCTTTTTGGATAAATTGTCTTAAAAAAAGAAAAATTAAGGTTGGCAATCCTGAAAAGGAAACATTAACTGAAAATAAATGTTTTATATTTTTATAAAATTAAAAATTTCATTGTCAATCTATAAATTTATTTTCTGCACCGTTTAGTAAATATTTTTCTGTTCTACCCCAGGCTCCTTGGTTTGTATATTCCTGTTTTTTTTATAGTTTACGCACACCGCTATGGTACTGCAGTCTGGCTGTGCTTGCGCAGATATGACTGCATAAATTTAAGATTCTGGCCGGGTAATCTGCAGGAGGCATTTGCTGAGTATGCGCAGTAGTCCCCGGCTGGGCCAGCTCTCTGCTCTTCAATAGTAGTGAACAGGACGGCTCCTTGGCATGCGCAGTAGCCCAATTTCTGTAATATTCAGCTGATCTCAGCACATCACTGCCGAGACTAGTACAGCATAGCCCTTATCGTCATTCACAGTGCGATTAGGATTGCCGTTTGCTGGTATTGGCCACTGTCTTCTACTCACGATGTTGCATGTAATACTATACATAGCGGTATTGGTGGGGAACACAGAAGCAAATGGCGCTGTGATATCTATCACAGCGCCGCTTGCTGGTTTCGTAATGGAATGGCTTTGTCCCGCCCACTATTCCAATGAGGAATGAGGAGTAGGGCAGGACAGTTCCACTACCAATATCTGCCATCTGGGAAGAAAGTGAGATGATCCCCATACACATCAGATCGCCAGTTGATCCTGCTGATTCGGCCGAGTTTTATCTAATGTGTACTGGACTTTAAAGACAGGTTCCTAAGGATCGGATACGCTGCGTAAAACTATGCAGTGTATACGACCTAGAACACACAGCACATTTTGTCAGAAAAACTGCACCCAATTGTAGTGCAGTTTTTCAGGCGGAATTACCGCAGCACTAGAAAAAAAAAACTTTCAAACTTACCCAAGCCATGGTCATGGCGACGCAACCCTGTGATGACACTGTGGCCTATTGTAAAAATATACAGGATATCCGCCCTGGTCCCTGTAGGGAATTCCGGCCGAAAAACTGCAAATAGTGGTGCAGTTTTTCAGCCAGGATGTCTGCTGCGGAAAACAGCATGTAAAAAAAGAAGTCTATACAGGCGACGTGTCCCTCTGACGTCCTGCTGCCTGGCCTTCTGGGATCACTGTAAAGGATCTGCCAGGCACAGCTTCGGGGTTAACTCCCAGAACTAATCAGTCAGCACCTGAGAATACATCCCTGAGACTGACTCCTGCTTCCACCATTCAGGCTGGCAAGCTTAGGAGTGGGAGAGCCTATCGTAACCTGGCCAGACTCAGCTAGCTCCCGCCCTCGGTCTATTTAAGCCTGCACTTCCTGTCGCTCGGTGCTTGTGATTCTTTCCTTGTGGTTTCCTGGCCCAGCTACAGCTCCTGCTATTTTTGATCCTGCTCCATACAGACCCTGGCTTACCGACTACTCTTCTGCTTTTCGTTTTGTACCTCGCACACTCCTGGCTTGACTCGGCTCGTTCACCACTCTGGTTGCTCACGGTGTTGCCGTGGGCAACGGCCCCTTTTCCTTGCTTGTGTTCCTTTGTATGTTTGTCGTGCACTTACTGAGCGCAGGGACTGCCGCCCAGTTGTACCCCGTTGCCTAGGGCGGGTCGTTGCAAGTAGGTAGGGACAGAGTGGCGGGTAGATTAGGGCTCACTTGTCCGTCTCCCTACCCCCTGCCATTACATAATCACAAGCCCATACCTAGTCTACCCCTGGTCCCTGACACCACTATGGATCCCCGTGAGACCCTGGCTCAGCAAATGCAGGGTCTCTCCCTACAGGTCCAGGCCCTGGCTCAGAGGGTCAACCAGCCTGATGCTACCCTGGTAGTTCCCCTCACCGCACCTCTTGAACCCCACCTCAAGTTGCCCGACCGGTTCTCAGGGGACCGGAGGGCTTTTCTCTCCTTTCGGGAGAGTTGTAGGCTTTACTTTCGTTTAAAGCCTCATTCCTCAGGTTCTGAGAGCCAGCGGGTGGGTATAATTATGTCCCGGCTCCAGGAAGGGCCCCAAGAGTGTGTCTTCTCCTTGGCTCCTGACGCCCCTGAACTTTCCTCCGTTGATTGTTTCTTTTCTGCTCTCGGACTTATTTATGACGAGACTGATAGGACTGCCTTTGCCGAGAGTCACCTGGTGACCTTAAGTCAGGGTAAGAGACCTGTTGAGGAGTATTGCTCTGACTTTCGGAAGTGGTGCGTAGCTTCTCGGTGGAATGACCCTGCCTTAAGGTGCCAGTTTAGGTTCGGTCTGTCGAATGCCCTGAAAGACCTGCTAGTTAGCTATCCCTCTTCTGACTCCCTAGACCAGGTTATGGCTTTAGCGGTACGACTTGACCGACGTCTCAGGGAACGACAACGTGAACGTTTATGTGTTTTCTCCTCCGACTCCCCCATGATGCCTCCCGAAGCTCCGTTGCTTCGTTCCTCCCCGAAAGATTCAGAGATACCTATGCAACTCGGGGCCTCCGTGTCCCCCCAACAACGTAGAGAATTCCGCAGGAAGAATGGTCTCTGCTTCTACTGTGGGGACGACAAGCATCAAGTGAACAACTGTCCTAAGCGTAAGATTGCAGCCAGAGAACTTCCGCGTCTAAGTGATCATCGGGGAGGTCACTTGGGCGCACAGGTATTTCCCGTAAATATGAAACGTACTAAGATCTTGCTTCCCTTTCAGGTCCCTTTTGGTGGTAGGTCTGCTACCAGCAGTGCCTTCGTGGATTCAGGGTCCTCTACTAATATCATGTCTGTGGAATTTGCTATGTCCCTTGCTATGCCTCTGATTGATTTGCCTAAAGCTGTCCCGGTAGTGGGTATCGACTCCACTCCTCTTGCTAATGGTTATTTTACACAGCATACCCCTGTTTTTGAACTCCTTGTTGGCTCCATGCATTTGGAGCAATGCTCTGTACTGTTGATGCAGGGATTATCGTACGATTTGGTTCTAGGTCTTCCCTGGTTGCAGTTGCATAATCCCACGTTTGACTGGAATACTGGGGAGCTAACCAAATGGGGTAATGAATGTTGTACGTCATGTTTTTCTGTTAATTCTATTTCTCCCCCTAAGGAGGCGAATACGCTACCCGAGTTTGTTCAGGACTTCGCTGATGTTTTCTCTAGGGAGGAATCCGAAGTGTTACCTCCTCATAGAGGATACGATTGCGCTATCGAATTGGTACCAGGAGCTAAGCTTCCTAAGGGTAGGATATTTCATCTTTCTTGTCCCGAACGTGAAGCTATGAGAGTGTATATCCAGGAATCCCTGGCCAAGGGTTACATTCGTCCCTCTTCTTCTCCGGTAGGTGCTGGCTTCTTCTTCGTGGGGAAGAAGGATGGTGGTCTTAGGCCATGCATTGACTACCGTAGCCTGAATAAGGTCACGGTAAGGAACCAGTATCCCCTTCCTTTGATTCCTGATCTCTTTAATCGGGTTCAGGGGGCCCAATGGTTTTCTAAATTGGATCTACGGGGGCCGTATAACCTTATTCGCATCAAAGAGGGGGATGAGTGGAAGACTGCGTTTAACACGCCCGAAGGCCATTTCGAATACCTCGTCATGTCCTTTGGGTTGTGTAATGCCCCTGCGGTCTTCCAGAATTTCATAAATGAGATTTTGAGAAATTACCTGGGGATTTTTCTGGTAGTGTACCTTGATGACATACTGGTGTTTTCCAAGGACTGGTCCTCCCACATTGAGCATGTCAGGAAGGTGCTCCAGGTCCTTCGGGAAAATAAACTGTTTGCCAAAACCGAAAAATGTGTGTTTGGGGTACAGGAGATTCAATTTTTGGGTCAAATCCTCACTCCTCATGAATTCCGCATGGACCCCGCCAAGGTTCAGACTGTGGCGGAATGGGTCCAACCTGCCTCCCTGAAGGCGTTACAGTGTTTTTTGGGGTTCGCTAATTATTACAGGAGATTTATTGCTAACTTCTCGGTCATCGCTAAGCCCCTTACGGACCTCACTCGGAAAAAAGGTGCTGATCTCCTCCACTGGCCTCCTGAGGCTGTCCAGGCTTTTGAGGTCCTTAAGAAGTGCTTTGTCTCGGCCCCGGTGCTGGTTCAGCCCAACCAAATGGAGCCATTTATCGTGGAAGTTGACGCATCTGAGGTGGGAGTGGGGGCTGTCTTGTCCCAGGGTACCAGGTCCCTCACCCATCTCCGCCCCTGTGTCTACTTCTCCAGGAAGTTTTCGCCAACTGAAAGTAACTATGATATTGGCAACCACGAACTCTTAGCCATTAAATGGGCATTTGAAGAGTGGCGCCACTTCCTGGAGGGGGCTAGGCACCAGGTAACGGTCCTTACCGACCACAAGAATCTGGTTTTCCTAGAATCTGCCCGGAGGCTAAACCCGAGACAAGCTCGATGGGCGTTATTTTTTACCAGATTCAATTTTTTGGTTACCTATAGGGCTGGGTCTAAAAATATTAAGGCTGATGATCGATTCTGATTTAGTCTCTGATATTGCTGCTGATCAAGGTGCAGCTCGCGGGAAACTTCCTGAGAACAAGCTGTTTGTTCCCCTGCAATTCCGGCTATGGGTACTTAGGGAAAATCATGACTCCGCACTATCTGGCCATCCAGGCATCCTGGGTACCAAACACCTCATTACCAGAAATTATTGGTGGCCTTGGTTGCCTAAAGACGTTAAGGCCTACGTCGCCGCTTGTGAGGTTTGTGCTAGGTCCAAGACTCCCAGGTCCCGACCAGCGGGCTTACTGCGTTCGTTGCCCATTCCCCAGAGACCTTGGACACATATCTCCATGGATTTTATCACCGATTTGCCTCCATCCCAAGGCAAGTCGGTGGTGTGGGTGGTGGTGGACCGCTTCAGTAAGATGTGCCACTTTGTGCCCCTCAAGAAACTACCCAACGCCAAAACGTTGGCTACCTTGTTTGTCAAACACATCCTGCGTCTCCATGGGGTCCCTGTCAATATTGTTTCGGACAGAGGGGTACAATTTGTTTCATTGTTTTGGAGAGCCTTCTGTATGAAGTTGGGGATTGATCTGTCCTTCTCCTCTGCCTTCCATCCTGAAACCAATGGCCAAACGGAGAGGACTAATCAATCTCTAGAACAATACTTAAGGTGTTTTGTCTCTGACTGTCAATTTGATTGGGTCTCTTTCATTCCCCTCGCCGAATTTTCCCTTAATAACCGGGTCAGTAACTCGTCAGGGGTCTCTCCTTTTTTTTGTAATTTTGGGTTTAATCCACGGTTCTCCTCCGTTTCACCTGGTAGTTCCAACAATCCCGAGGTAGAGGTCGTTCATCGGGAACTGTGCACAGTCTGGGCCCAGGTTCAGAAAAACCTAGAGGTGTCCCAGAGCGTACAAAAAACTCAGGCTGATAAAAAACGTTCTGCTAACCCCCTGTTTATGGTCGGGGATCTGGTGTGGTTGTCGTCTAGGAACTTGCGTCTCAAGGTTCCGTCCAAGAAGTTTGCTCCCCGGTTTATTGGGCCGTATAAGGTCATTGAGGTCCTCAATCCTGTCTCCTTCCGGCTGGAGTTACCCCCGTCTTTTCGGATACACGACGTGTTTCATGCCTCCCTCCTCAAACGCTGCTCCCCGTCCTTGGCTCCCTCGAGGAGACCTCCTGTTCCCATCCTCACCCCGGAGGGGGTGGAATTCGAGGTGGCCAGGATTGTGGACAGCAAGATGGTCCAAGGCTCCCTCCAGTACCTGGTCCATTGGAGAGGATACGGGCCCGAGGAGAGGACTTGGGTACCCGCCCGGGATGTTCACGCTGGGGTATTGGTCAGGAGGTTCCACCTGCGTTTCCCCAGTAAGCCAGGTCCACTTAGAAAGGGTCCGATGGCCCCTCATAAAAGGGGGGGTACTGTAAAGGATCTGCCAGGCACAGCTTCGGGGTTAACTCCCAGAACTAATCAGTCAGCACCTGAGAATACATCCCTGAGACTGACTCCTGCTTCCACCATTCAGGCTGGCAAGCTTAGGAGTGGGAGAGCCTATCGTAACCTGGCCAGACTCAGCTAGCTCCCGCCCTTGGTCTATTTAAGCCTGCACTTCCTGTCCCTCGGTGCTTGTGATTCTTTCCTTGTGGTTTCCTGGCCCAGCTACAGCTCCTGCTATTTTTGATCCTGCTCCATACAGACCCTGGCTTACCGACTACTCTTCTGCTTTTCGTTTTGTACCTCGCACACTCCTGGCTTGACTCGGCTCGTTCACCACTCTGGTTGCTCACGGTGTTGCCGTGGGCAACGGCCCCTTTTCCTTGCTTGTGTTCCTTTGTATGTTTGTCGTGTTTGTCGTGCACTTACTGAGCGCAGGGACCGCCGCCCAGTTGTACCCCGTCGCCTAGGGCGGGTCGTTGCAAGTAGGCAGGGACAGAGTGGCGGGTAGATTAGGGCTCACTTGTCCGTCTCCCTACCCCCTGCCATTACAATGACGTTTCATCCCATGTGACCACTGCAGCCTGTGATTGGCTGCAACAGTCACATGGGATGAAACATCATCCCTGGAGGCTGGGCTGGACGCAGAAGCAGATATATGGGTAAATATAATCTTTTTTTTTCTGATTTGCGATTTTTGTTGTGGAATCGCAGCTTTTCCGCTGCAAAAATCGCAACATCTGCTATTTGTTGGAGGTTTTACCTCCCCATTAAAGTCAATGGGGTAAACCTACAGCAGAAAACCAAAAAAAACCGCAGCATAATTCGACATGCTGCGGATTAAAAAACTGCACCGCAGGTCAATTTCTGAACGGTTCTTCGGCAGATTTTTTACGCAGCGTGTGGACGTGATTTGTTCAAATCTCATCCACTCTGCTGCTACTGTATTATGCTGCAGATTTTCCTCAATGATATCCGTTGCGGAAAATCCACAGTATTTACACTACGTGTGGACATACCTAAGCTTTTTTGTTGTTGCGATTTTTGCGGCGGAATCCCAGTACTTGGCTATTTGTTACGGGTCTTACATTGCCATTGAATCCAATGGGGAAAACCCGCAACAGAAAAGTAACGAAAACGCAGCATAAACTGACATGCTGCGGATTTAAAATCCGCACCGCAGGTCAATTTAACGTTTTCGCTGTGTTTTCTTTCTGCAGCATAAACATAATATTTTCAGAATGTCATCCACTTTGCTGCTTCTGTAAATGTTGTGGAATTTCCACACAGAATTCCATTGCAGAAATTCCGAAGCGTTTGCGCTACTTGAGAACCTGGCCTAAGGCTAAGTTCACACTACCGTTAGTATACGTTTACCTCACTTCCGTCCGAGGTAAATAGGATCGAAAGATTGAACGGAAAGCAACGGTTCCGTTAGAATTACCATTAATTTCAATAGTAATTCTCTTGCTTTGGTTTCTTTCTATTTGTCTCAGTTCGCTAGGTTTCCGTTTGTTATTTTTGACGGAAGCAAAAGTGCTGTCTGCAGAGCTTTTGTTTCCGTGAATAAAACAGAAACGTAGGGAACGGAGACAAACGGAAAGCAACTGAAACAAAATAATAACCATTGAAATCGATGGTAATTCTAACGCAACCGTTGCTTTCCATTCAATCTTTCGATCCTCTCTTCCTCTATAAACGTATACTAATAGTATTGTGAAAGAAGCCTAAGCCTCTTTCTACTTATTAACCACAACTTTTTATTTGTAACATTTAGGGTATGTTCACACGGCAACGCCAAATACGTCTGAAATTACTGAGCTGTTTTCAGGTGAAAACAGTTCCTGAATTTCAGACGTTTTTACAAGTGCACGCGTTTTTCGCGGCAGCTTTTACGGACGTAATTGGAGCTGTTCTTCATTGGAGTCAATGAAAAACGGCTCCAATTACGTCCCAAGAAGTGTCCTGCAGTTCTTTGATGCGGCAGTAATTTTACGCGCCGTCTTTTGACAGCGACGCGTAAAATGACAGCTCGTCTGCACAGAACATCGTAAGACCCATTGCAAGCAATGGGAAGATGTTTGCCGACGTATTGGAGCCGTCTTTTCAGGCGTAATTCGAGGCGTAAAACGGCTCCATTACATCTGAAAAGAGGTCGTGTACACATACCCTTATAATTCTGGCTGTAAAATATATACTACTCTGCTGCAGAATCCATTACATCAACTACTAATATTGGATTTGACAGATCTTAAAATAGAAATGTTGAAAGGTCATTCAAGATGAACATATTTTCCTGGGCACAGCATAGTTTCTTACCAGTAAACCCACTAAAGAAAATTGGGAGCAGCCATTCACCAGGTTGAAGTGCTTGAGAATATAGTACAGCACATTACACTGTATGCTGGTGAGCCAGGGTCAGATTGTACAGAGGGCAAAAGGGGTAATTACCCAGAGGCCTTCACTACCAAGTTCCCTCCAATCTTTCCAGCTCTTCCCAACAGTAGGCATCAAAACCGTAATATTTGGCAGAAGAGGTGATTATGCAGCTTTTACAAATGTTTATTACAAGGGTTCAGACATTCGTTCTCCTACTTGCGCTACTAAGGGAATGTGCACACACAAAATAAAAACCGTCTGAATATACGGAGCTGTTTTCAAGCGAAAACAGCTCCTGAGTTTTAGACGTTTTTTATTCAAAGTCGCGTTTTTTCGTGACGTTTTTTACGGCCGTTTTTGGAGCTGTTTTTCTATTGAGTCAATGAAAAACGGCTCCAAAAACGGATCAAGAAGTGACATGCACTTCATTTTATGCTCCGTCGGAACAGAACGCCGTTTTTCCCATTGAAATCAATGGGCAGATGTTTGGAGGCGTTCTGCTTCCATTTTTTCATGCTTTTTTTGAGGCGTAAACGCCATGAAATACGCCTGAAAACACTACGTGTGCACATACCCTTACTCCGGTGTCTGAGCATGCATGTTAATTGACATAGGGGAGGGGATAAGCAGCCGCAAGGTACATCTGGCAACGATTATCACCTGGCTGAATAAATGTTCAGGCATATTAAAATTCAACATGTTGACCATTGTTTTCCTCAATAGAAGTGGGACAATGAGACTGCTCTCATACACATTGGACTGTCGTCAAGCCTTGTTCACATTAGCGTGATCTGCTGACAATTATCTAATGTGTATGGCCATTGTAAGTTATCCATACCTTAAATGACTCTGTTAGGGTATGTTCACACAGGCTATTTTCGGCCGTAAACGTCCCTAAAAAACGGCTGAAAAATCGGAATCATAACGCCTACAAACATCTGCCCATTGATTTCAATAGGAAATACGGCGTTCTGTTCCGACGGGGCTTTTTTTACGCCTCATTTTCAAAAAACGGAGCGTAAAAAGACGCCCCGTAAAATGAAGTGCATGTCACTTCTTGATCCGTTTTTGGAGCCGTTTTTCATTGACTCAATAGAAAAACAGTTCCAAAAACGCTGTGAAAAACGCTAGATTGCTTAAAAAAACCGGCTGAAAATCAGGAGCTGTTTTCGCTTGAAAACAGCTCCGTGTTTTCAGCCATATTTTGTTAAGCTTGTGAACATACCCTTAGAACAGACACAGAGTAAACACTGCCGATTTTCCACAACGGATTCATTGCGGAAAATCCGCAGCGTTTTACAGTAGCAGCAGTGTGGGTGAGATTTCAACAAATCCAGTCCGCACACTGTGGAAAAATGCCGCCGACAAAAACGCACAGAAGTTGACTTGCAGTGCAGTTTCTTCAACCGCAGCTTGTCCATTAATGCTGCGTATTCGCAGCTCTTCCGTTGCGGGTTTTCCCATTGAATTCAATGGAGTGCTTAAACCCGCAACAAAGTAGCGTGTGTTCCGATATTTGCAGCAGAATCACCGCGATTACGCCACAAAAATCGTAAGTAAGAAAAAAAGTTACCCAGAGTTTTCTGCTTCTTCCCTAGTTCGGCCTCCCTGGATGACGTTGTAGGCCATGTGACCGCTGCAGACAATCACATGCTGCAGTGTCACATGGCCTACAGTGTCATCCCAGGAGGCCAGACTACGCGCCGAGAAGAGGAAGGGGGTAAGTATGAACGCTTTATTTTTATTTTTCCGGCGCCGCTTCGCAGCGGAAATTTCGCCAGAAAAACGCACCACAATATGGTGCGATTTTCCGGACAGCATTCCCTGTGGTGTTCAGGGTGGAACCCATCACGCTATTGCTTCCGGCAAAACGACAGGTCCGGTGCACAACAGAGACAAACGGAAACCACGGGCACCGGATCGGTCACCATTAAAATCAATAGTGATGGAAACAGAAACCTCTGGTTTCCGTTCGTGTCAGTTTGTGTCCGTTCAGGGTCCCGTTCTGACGGAAAGCTCAGATGGAACATCAGAACGGGACCCCGATGCAGATGTGAACATAGCCTAAGGGCCGGTTCACATCAGCGTTCGCTTTCCGTTCAGGGTTTCCGTCGGAGGTTTCCGTCGTGGAACCCCGCAAGTCAAACAGAAACCACAGCTTCCGTTTGCATCACCATTTATATCAATGTTGACGGAAACACTGCTAATGGTTTCAGTTTGTCACCGATCCGGCAGGTTTCCGTTTTTTAGACGGAATCAATAGTGAAGTCGACTGCGCTATTGATTCCGTTGAAAAAACGGAAACCTGCCGGAACGCGACAAACGGAAACCATTAGCAATGTTTCCATCACCATTGATATCAATGGTGATGCAAACGGAAGCTGTGGTTTCCGTTTGACTTTCCGTTGCGGGGTTCCACGACGGAAACCTCCGGCGGAACCCCTGAACGGAAGGCGAACGCAGATGTGAACAGGCCCTAACATTGTTTTGGTACCATCTGACGGTTGCTGACATACTTGTAAATAAGCCCAGCTATTGTAACTTTTCTTTCCTGCTCTGGTGTATATAAAGAGGTTAGATAAGCCTGTGATCAGAGTGGCATTATGGCTTTTGTTCGTATAGAAGCAAAAACGGATATGTTATGTCCATTCTGTAATGGATCCTGATGTCTCCCCCATATTAATGATAGAAAAGAGCAGCAGAATACGTTATACTACTGGTCAAGGAGCCACAGAAACGTGACAACAATAAACACCCCACATGCAATAAACACCCCACATGCAATAAATACTCCACATGCAATAAACACTTCACAGGACAATCCATTAGTTTTTAGTATTTTATTTTCACAACAGTCCTTCCCTGGGAAAGTACTGAAGTGTATATTATATAATAAATAAAAGTATGGCTTACCATTTGATGGTCATTTACAATCATAAGTTCCACATATTTCATTTCTTCAAATACTCCACGGGGCACCTGTTGTGGATATATTATAGTACATACGCTAAGACAATGTTTGTGCATTTTAATTGTTACCAGCAAAAGTATGTGAACGTGAATGAAACTGCTAAATAAAAATATTTTCCTATGATTTTTTGTTTTTTTGATGTACAGATGTAGCAATCTTTATCTTGACTCTAAGGGTATGTGCACACGGTAGCAGGCATTTACGTGTGAAAAGACAGACTGTTTTCAGGAGAAAACAGCTGCCTCGTTTCAGACGTAAATGCTCCTCCTCGCATTTTGTGAGGCTTCTCTGACAGCCGTAAATTTTGAGCTGTGCTTCATTGAGTTCAATGAAGAAGGGCTCAAATTACGTCTGAAAGAAGTGTCCTGCACTTCTTTTGACTAGGCTGTATTTTTATGCATCGTCGTTTGACAGCTGTCAAACGACGACGCGTAAATGACAGGTCGTCTGCACAGTACGTCGGCAAACCCATTCAAATGAATGGGCAGATGTTTGCCGACGTATTGTAGCCCTATTTTCAGACGTAAAACGAGGCATAATACGCCTCGTTTACGTCTGAAAATAGGTCGTGTGAACCCAGCCTAAGGGTTTGTTCACACAGCTTATTTTCGGCCGTTATTCAGGCCGTAAACGGCCGAAAAATAGTCGAAAGATCGGAAGCAGAACGTCTCCAAACATCTGCCCATTGATTTCAATGGGAAAACCAGCGTTCTATTTTGATAGGCTGTTTTTTTCCGCTGCCGTTTTTAAAAAAAAACTCCAAAGAAAAAGAAGTGCATGTCACTTCTTGAGCCGTTTTTCATTGCCTTTATAGGCAAACAGCTGCAAAAACGGCCGTAAAAAACGCAGCGAAAAATGCGAGTTTGCTTAAAAAAACATCTGAAAATCAGGAGCTGTTTTCCCTTGAAAACAGCTCCGGATTTTCAGAAGTTTTTTAGTAAGCGTGTGAACATACCCTTAGGCTTAGTTCGCATCTACGCCAGAGTTCCATTCATGCACTCCGTTAGACCTTTCTGTCAGGGGAACCCACGAACAAAACCAAACGGAAACAATAGTCGACTGCGCTATTGATTCCGTCAAGAAAACGGAAACCTTACAAAACAGACACGAACGCAAACCATTAGCAACGGAAGCGTTACCATTGAAATCAACGGTAATACTACTGGAAAGCTATGGTTTCCATTTGGTTTCCGTTTGTTGGTTCCCGGTCTGACGGAGCTCCGACTCAGATGTGAAGAAAAAGCCTTAATGCGTTAAATACACAGTGGCAACAAACTTTAACTTGACTTTTTCAAAGGCTTTTCAATGGCTCTAGTTGTGTGATATCACGTTGCATCAAGTTATCAGAGTCAAGTTAAACTTTGCTACAACTGTACAAAACAGAACAATTAAGGGAAATCCAGCGACATGACAGAAGATCACATTTGGAGTCTGTGAGCAAAGACCATCATCAATTTCTAGAATAAAAGGGCTGTAGACCTCCTTTCCTCACAGAAAATGTAATATGCGTTTTTTTAAGGCGTTTTTCATTTTGAGTAATTTTGTACAAGCTTTTTTTCAGCAGTTTTTGAAGTCCTTTAGAGAAGCCTATGGGAAAAACTCCTGAGAATACACCATACCCAGAGCATGCTGGCGTTTGGGAAAAAACTTCACCGACCGCAGAATTGCCTTAAAAATGCCATAAACAAAAACGCAGTTATGTGTAGTGCATTTGATATTTTACTATAAACTTTAATGTAACATCTGGCTGCACTAAAAAAACGCACAAAAACGCACAAAAAAACACACAAAAGCGCAGCAAAACTCTTTGTGTGAATCCAGACTCAGGGTATGTTCACACGCTAAGGGTATGTTCACACGGCAGCGTCCGTAACGGCCGAAATTACGGGGCTGTTTCCAGGAGAAAACAGCCCCGTCATTTCAGCCATAACAGCATGTGCAGGCACTTGAACGCCGCGTCCATTACGGACGTAAGTGGAGCTGGTTTTCCATGGAGTCCATGGAAAATGGCTCCATTTACGTCTGAAGAAGTGACATGACACTTCTTTGGCGCGGGCGTCTATTTACGCGCCGTCTTTTGACAGCGACGCGTAAATATACGCCTCGTGTGAACAGACAAACGTCAGCCCATTGCTTTCAATGGGCAGATGTTTGTCAACGCTTTCAAGCCGTAATTTCGGACGTAATTCGGGGGTTAAAACGCCCGAATTACGTCCGTAAATAGGCCGTATGAACATACCCTTAACCAAAAACAGCCTCTGAATTTCAGGCATTTTTGAAAGCAGAAAATGAAGCTTCTTTTATTTGGAGCTTCTTTTGAGGCGTTTTTTTGGGGTGTTTTTCATAGTGTTCAATGGAAAATCAGCTCCAAAAAACGCCTCAAGAAGTGACATGCTACTTCTGTTTAGGCTGGGTTCACACTACCTATTTTCAGACGTAAACGAGGCGTATTATGCCTCGTTTTACGTCTGAAAATAGGGCTACAATACGTCGGCAAACATCTGCCCATTCATTTGAATGGATTTGCCGACGTACTGTGCAGACGACCTGTTATTTACGCATCGTCGTTTGACAGCTGTCAAACGACGACGCGTAAAAATACAGCCTCGTCAAAAGAAGTGCAGGACACTTCTTTGGACGTTTTTGGAGCTGTTTTCTCATAGACTCCAATGAAAACAGCTCCAAAAACGGACGTAAAAAACGCCGCGAAAACGGCGCGAAAAACGCCGCGAAAAATGCGAGTTGGTCAAAAAACGTCTGAAAAGCAGGGTCTGTTTTCCCTTGAAAACAGCTCTGGATTTTCAGACGTTTTTGGTCACTACGTGTGCACATACCCTAAGGGTATGTTAATTAGGCTGGGTTCACACGACCTATTTTCAGACGTAATGAAGGCGTTTTACGCCTCGAATTACGTCTGAAAGAACGGCTCCATTACGCCGACAAACATCTGCCCATTACTTTCAATGGGTTTGCTGATGTACTGTGCTGACGACCTGCCATTTTACGCGTCGCTGTCAAAAGACGGCGTGTAAAATTACAGCCTCGTCAAAAGAAGTGCAGGAGACTTCTTGGGACGTAATTAGAGCCGTTTTTCATTGAAGAACAGCTCCAAATTACGTCCGAAAAAGACGCGGCGCAAATCGCCAGTACATGCAATTACGTGTGAAATTCAGGAGCTGTTTTCTCCTGAAAACAGCTCCATAATTTCAGACGTAATTGCCGTTATCGTGTGCAGATACCCTTACACGCAGTGATGTCAGACATAATTCGGGCGTTTTACGCCTCGAATTACGCCTGGAAAAACGCCCCTAATATGCCTACAAACATCTGCCCATTGCTTTCAATGGGAATTACAATGTTCTGTTCCCATGAGCCTTTATTTTACGCGACGCTATCAAAATACGGCGCGTAAAATGACGGCTCGTCAAAAGAAGTGCAGAACACTTCTTGGGACGTTTTTGGAGGCGTTTTTCATTGACTCCATTGAAAAACATCTCCAAAAACGGCCGTAAAAAACGCCGCAAAAAACGCGAGTTGTTAAAAAAACTTCTGAAAATCAGGAGCTATTTTCGCCTGAAAACAGCTCCGTACTTTCAGACGTTTTTGCTCACTGCGTGTGAACATACCCTAATGTTCGTCTTTTTACGCTCCGTTTTTTAAAACAGAGGCGTAAAAAGACGCCAGGTATGAACTAAATGCTGTTTTTCCCATTGATTTCAATGGGCAGATGTTTGTAGGCATTCAGTTTCCGTCTTTTCAGGCGTTTTTCAAGGCGTAAACGCCCCAAAATACACCTGAAAACACTGCGTGTGAACATACCCTCATTGTTCAGTAGTCTGAAAAAGCTGGATGACAACTCCTGTGGCAAATATAATACTTGCAATTGTTATAACCACTATTTCCCAGAAAGGAATCCAACTAAATACAAAGAAAAGATGAATATTTACTAGTGATTTTCAATTTTATGAAGAATTTATGGGTTTTTTTTGTTTGTTTTTTCATATTTTCATTTGTTATAATAATGGTGGTTTTCAAGCAACTATGGAGAATGATGACAAGGTTACTACAATCCGCTTAGATATAAGAACCTTGAACTGATCTTATTTCTGAGTGAATGAAACTGTGGTGCTTTCCAGGCAATCAGCTTCTCTATTCTAAAAGACTGGAGAATCGTCAATCTTTAGACATTGAAGATGGTTTAATCAACATCCATGTAACAACTCATGTGAACGTACATTGTTATAAGGGTTTGTCCACACATTACGGAATTGCTGCAGAAAATTACTGCAGCATTTCTGTTAAAACTAGCAGACATTCCCCTGCAGAAAACCCGAACCACTTTGTGCAGTAAAAAACGCAATTTTGAAATTCAGTCCACTTTTCGCACCAAGAATTGACATGCTGCAGTACGAAAAATACGCACCGCAGGTGAATTTCTAGTCGGAAATTTTACGCAGCGTGTGTATATTTGTTAAATCTCACCCACTTTACTGCTACTGTATTCTGCTGCGTAATTTCCATCCGCAATTCCGGACGGAAAATATGCATCAATTCCATTACGTGTGGACAAGCCCTAGAGATTACATTCAAGTTACATTTTGAAAAATGAGATGTATCTTAATGCCTATATGTTTATATATTTTTTAGGATCTACATTTTCCATTTTCACTTACATTCAGTGCTCTTTTTCTTCTTCTTCGCAGCCATTGTGTTTGTGCAAAGAATGGCTGCTCGTTGACTTTCCTTTCTGCCTCTCCCGGAAGTATAACGAAGATGAAAAAAGAGTTGAAATAACAATAATTATCATTGGCAGCATCATCATTATAATTTGTATTCTATTTCTATGTACTAATAGTGCTATACTAAAAGTATACCTAGATGACTCTTATTTTTTACTTAGGATCTGTCACAATCTATAAACTAGATATACTGACTGCCTGAGAGATCTGGCCTTTATCATTCCAATAGTCTTCATGTACGAGTGTGGAAATGCTAACCATGTGATTCCCCCTCAGCTCTCAGGCCTTCATTATAATACAGCGCACCCTTGAACGTCCACTCAAACAGATTTTAGGGGTTGTTCAGTGGGTGCACTGCACTAGAACACGAGCACGCTCTTTAAGTACAGCATCTACTAGATGAATTAGTAGAGTGTCACATGACAGATCCTTTAAGAAGGACAAGAAATTTGAATTATTAACACAGAGCAGAATAATCCCAAAATGATCCAGTTTATGACAAGACGTGGATTACTGCCGAGTCTGAGATAACATGAATGTACAGTATTTATAGTCATGGTTTAAGGTACCTGAATGATTTGGAAGTTTGGAGATTTGGGACCCTAGGGCTTTTTCTATGATATGTGGTCGGCTTGTGCTTTCCTAAGAAAAAACAAAAATCACAAATTAAAGCACATCTATGTTCAAAAATGTAAACTTAGGCTTCATGCCTGGAAGATCTCCCCCAACATATATGCTGAGCTTTAGCTGTGAGATATGCAACTTGTATACCAACATGTCGCCCAGTGGCAGCCATAGTCGACCACACTTTTTAATACAGTGAAATAAAAGGTATGCAGTCCTGACGATTTTTTGCACACATATTCTGAAAGTAACGTGAATACAGCCATGGCTGGGCTGGGAACTGAGAACCCTTCTTCTTCGATCAATGTTTTTCCTGTATCAGCATCTGTGCCTCCAGCCTCTACCAACTTCCTCTTGTAGCTACTTCTAGGATACACAGAATCTAAATTATAACAATTATTTTAGTAGGTGTGCTGCCCTTATTTAGTTACAGAGTCACCAAGGCATCTACACTTTCTGCAGCATTAGATATTAGTCGTATATTAATATCTTACAACAAATCAATACAGAATTTCTAGGGACATCTCCAAAAAACATGTATTGCCAGTGCACCAGATTGCTAGAAGTAACCATGTCATTATTCCATCAAAAGTCGCAGATATAGTGAAGGCGATGTTTCAGACATGAATTGGCCTTTCTGAAGCCCATGACCGAAAGGTCACCTTCACTGTATCTGCAGCCTAAGGGCACGTTTATACGAGCGTGATATACGTCCGTGCAACGCGCGTGATTTTCACATGTGTCGTACGGACCTATGTTAGTCTATGGGGCAGTGCAGACAGTCCGTGATTTTTGCGCAGCGGGCGTCCGCTGCGAAAAACTCACGACATGTCCTATATTTGTGCGTTGTTCGTGCATCACGCACCCATTGAAGTCAATGGCTGCGTGAATATCACGCATGCCATACGGAAGCATTTCCGTGTGACGCGCGTGATTCGCGCAACAGCTGTCAAGCTATGAATGTAAACAGAAAAGCACCACAGGCTTTTCTGTTTACAAACATCCAAACGGAGATGACACACAGAGCTGTTAAGTGCCTTTTGCGCACGCAAAACGCTGCGTTTTTTGCATGCGCAAAACGCACACGCTCGTGTAAACCCGGCCTTAGTGAAATACAGACAAGGATGCGGATACAATTAAACTGCTAACTAGCGAAGCAAGAGAACTATCAGTTCCCTGCACCACCATTAAATGCTGTACTTGTGATGCAAGCGTGCAATGACATCATTCTGCCTGCGTTGTTTCGCTGCAGCAGGGCTGGTCAGAAAAGAACAACATGGGAACGGAAACAAGTGAATATGTAATGTTTCTTTTTCTTAGTCGGCACTGTGTCACTTTATACAAGAGGCTGTTTCTTTGACAAGAATAAAACACAGGCAAAGCCCTGTTATGAACTTTAATGCACGGTGTCCCTGTCTCTGGCTACTAAGAAACCGCTGTACCAACCTCTCCTGATGCTAAACCCCCACAATATATATATATATATATATATATATATATATATATATACCAAACTTGGAACAGTGTGGGAGCTTGTTTTTGTGGGAAAAGCTGTAGTTTTTAGAAGTACTGTTTTGGGGTACATGCAATTTATCACTTTTTATTCCTTTTTTTGGGAGGCGAAGAGACCAATAATAACATTTCTGGCACTGTTTTTACATTTTGGGTATGTGCACACGATATCGACCATTACGGCTGAAATTACGGAGCTGTTTTCAGGAGAAAACAGCTCCGTAATTGCAGACGTAGTTGCTCGTCCTCGCATTTTGCGAGGCGTCATTGACGGCCATAATTTAGAGCTGTTCTTCATTGAATTCAATGAAAAACGGCTCAAATTACGTCCAAAGAAGTGTCCTGCACTTCTTTTACGAGGCAGTCATTTTACGCGTCGTCGTTTGACAGCTGTCAAACGACGACGCGTAAATGACAGGTCGTCGGCACAGTACATCGGCAAACCAATTCAAGTGAATGGGCAGATGTTTGCCGATGCATTGGAGCCGTATTTTCAGGCGTAAATCGAGGCATAATACGCCTCGTTTACGCCTGAATATAGGTCGTGTGAACCGAGCCTTTGACTCGGCATTCCCCATGCGGAATTAAAAACCGTGTTAACTTTATTCGGTCGATCGATACATTTACAGCAATACGAAATTTGTAGAGTATTTTTTATGTTTTACTATTTTAACACAATAAAAACAGATTTTTCTAAAAATAAATAATGTTTTGGTGTCACCATAGCCTGAGAGCCCTAACTTTTTCGTTTTTACTTTCTTTTTACATTCCAACTAGGGGAATGATTGCTTGATCTTTTAATTGCAGGTATAATATATTGAACTACATATGTAGTTCAATATATTATATCTGTCAGTTTCAAGCAGCCTGTTAGGCTTCCATAAATGGCTAGCCAGGAGGCCATTGTTAGGCCTCCGGTTGTCATAGCAATCGCTCGCGGGGGGCCTCCGGGGTACAGAGGAAGTTCCCTCCCTCTGTAAAACACTTAGATGCTGCGACCACTAACTGATCCTTACCTCCGATGCCAGTTGTTAGAGCGATATGTTAGCTGTATATTACAGCCAACGCCCGTAAGTGATGGCGCCACCTCAGTTCCTGGCGCCAGCTCAGCTCTCCGTGTTGTAACAGTACGGCAGCAAGTTGTGACATACTATTACGGAGAAGGGGTTACAGTGTGCCTCCAACTATGAACATTAATATGTTTTAATCTGCCAAAATGATGTTACATAATATATCTTAGTGAGGTTCGGAGCTCTGTTTTTCTGATACAGGACTCCAAATTCCCTGCTTCTCTTCACACTACCATACCATAGAGTTAAATGATAAAAGATATATTAAGAAATGTGGGACCTAAATATGAAATTATGTTCATCTTATGTACTTGTTATGGTTACCAGGAGACAAGTCCATTAATGTTCTAGTTTTGTTTGTCTGCATTAAGCAAAAAATGAATAGCTGCCGTTACCATTCTGCACTTGGCCCCATTGCTAGGCATTTTTGGCACAAGGCATTAGTCATATTGACAGTGCAATAGATCATGGTGCTAAATATTCTGTGCTTGGATAAATTTAGCATTAATTGCCTTTAACCACTCCACCTGAAAATTCATGTGCTATCGATGTCCTCAGTCATGGATGCCACAGAGCAAAAAGCAGAAATTATTCTTACATAAAAGTAACTAGTTATTGGAAAAAGATCAACAGAATTTGTCTTCAGTCTACATGTTAGGAGACTATGATAAAGAATGGCACATTTGAGTTTTATCACAAGCTGCCATGTTTAAACATAGATCAAGGAGCTTGGAAATGTGAAAATTAAAGCAGAAGTAATATTATTTATTGCATGTAAAGGTGACAAATGGTGACAGAACATTGCATATGGATGATATACAAGGTTCATCTTGTTAAAACTGTTCTCTGGAAGTAAACTAAAATGATATACAAACCAAAGGAATAAAAGTCTGCTGCGAATTTCCACTTCCACATGTGCAGAGTGGAAATCTGCTGCAAATCCGCCACGTCTGAACGTGCCCTTAGGGAAACATTGATGTTGCACTATATTACGGTGATTTTACTGTGACTAGCAAGCACGGCTCAGTGTCGCAATTTGCAAAAGTCGCAAAAAAAATTCACGCTGCTTACAGGAGGGGTCAGAATTCACTATAATTTATGACAGAAACTGATGTAAGTAACAGCAGAAATCTACACCTGTAATTTTCTGGGTAGGTTTCCCTTTCTGGTGCATTTTACTGCAGCACTCTTTATATTAGGACTGGCGTATGAAATGCCAGTCTTAATAAATTCTCCCTTATATTCTCTATGATACAGATCAAAATAACTAACATTACTATGTGCTAAGAATTTGATAATTTGTGGCTATATGAACTTGCTTTGTTTATACATACATGCCTATATAGCAGAGACAATGGGGAAGATTTACTAGTCAAAATGAGCCAGAATTCTAGCTCAAATTGAGACAGATTTCTGACGTACATGCCGTGCGTCACGTTTATAAAGTGTTTTAGACACTTTTTGAAACTCATCTGGCAAGAGGCGTGGTTTAGCGGAAAAGGGCGTTGACAAAGCTGCAAGGTGACGCAGCCAATAAGACACATATATTTTGAAGGAAGTTTTGAAATTGGAGAATATTGTACACATATCTGCTTAAGCACATAGGAGGTTGAAGGGGTTTTACACAACCGGAGCCATCTGCTTCTGGCATGGATATCCGGTGCCCGGAGGTAGCCGGGGAAGCTGATTGGTGCGGGGTCTGGGTGTCGGACCCCCACCGATCATATACTCATGACCTATGCTGTGGATAGGTCATCCGCCGTCCGGTCGTGGAAAACCCCTTTAACTGTACTATGTGAGGCTGTGACCAACGCAAACACTCTGCAGGACTTTTTTTGGATTAAGCAGCCCCTTATAGAGATAAGCAGTTAATTTATCTATGTATGTTCCTGCAATTTGTATGCAGCAGGTGTAACAAGAAGAATCCAGCATAAATAGAAGTTTCTGTATGTAAAAACCAAGCTAGTACAGTCCTGCAGTAGAGATGGGTAGCCAGTGGCGGATCTCCATAGGTCCCAAAGGCCACATCGCAGTTTTGTCACGCTTCTGCCGGAGATCGCGGCAAAAAGCGCGACAAAACTGAAGGCCCCTGGACTCAATTGTATCCGCGTCCTTTGGATGCGGATACAATTGTCATCACTGGCAAGGTGCCATTCGGTCTTTTTTTGTGATGCAGGCGGCGCAATAACGTCATCGCATTGCTTGTGTTGCTCCGCTGGATGCGCCCATTCCTGCATCGTCAGAGAAGAGGATGGTGCTGGAACGGGGACAGGTATGTGTGGCACTAACTAGGGAAACGGGGGTATAGCGCATTCTACAGGGGTTCTGTGTGCGGTATCTACAGGGGGGCTCTGGTTCGCTATCTACAGGGGGGTGTGATGCTATCTACAGGGGGGAGTGTGTGGCACTATCTACAGGGGGTGGCTCTATCTACAGGGGGCTGTGTGGGGCACTATCTATAGGGGAGGTGTAGCACTATTAACAGGGGGGGGCTGTGTGGCGCTATCTATATGCTTCCGATATCATACAGAGTTTTTTTTTTAGTCCAGCAGAAAAAAAATGCTGGTATGCTCAATTGGACTCCGCATGTACGGAGGTATTCTAATCTAGAAGTAATGCTTTTAAGGCCGGATTCACACGGCCGTGTTCGGTCCGTGATATACGGACCGTATGTCGGCCGTATGTCCCGGACCGACCACAGTTCAGGGAGCCGTGCTTCTAGCATCATAGTTATCTATGATGCTAGGAGTCCCAGCCTCTCCGCAGGAATACTGTCCCGTACTGAAAACATGATTACTGTATGGGACAGTATTTCTGCGGAGAGGCAGGGACTGATAGTATATCACGGACTGAACACAGTCGTGTGAATCCAGCCTGAGGGAAAGTACCTCCATACATATGATGCTTGTACTACAGTGAACGAAGGCTGTGCAACACCAAATTTATATTAGGAGCTGTATCATCTCCGCGCCCTGCCGTACAGGCTCCACGCGTGTTTGCATGAGCCCTTTTTCTGCATGTTGGAACAGAATCGGATATGAAACAGCTGCGACATTCGGTATGCAACATCCTAATCAAATCAAATATGGACCGCCGCTCCTCCTGTTAGAAGGGGCAAAGTGTTAAGTGGTACCCCTTGGGAGCAACGTTTTGATTTCATACCCTTGCACACTTCCATGTTTTTAACTGGTTGTAAGGCAGCACACAATTGTCTCAAGGCTAGGGCTAAACAACTATATTGATTGCGACACAGGTTGTACGGCCAAAGATCATTTCTTGATCTGCCTGCCTGTTAGATCTCGAGTACAATATAATGTAATCTACTCTAGAAGCTTCCTCTAGAAAAGAGCACGTGCATAATGGGGATATTTTCATAGATGCATATGGATTCCATTCGAAAAAAAACTGTGTGGCCACATAAAATCGGAGGCACATGGAGGTACAGTTTGGGCGCATAGCAGTCTATGGCTGCAGTAATACAGATTCATACCACGTTCGTGTGTTCTATGAAGGGTGTGGAGTTGGAACCTGGTTACTAGTTTCTAGGTAGATGCAGAACTATTTTATCTGAGGCCTGTGGAGTACAGCACTTATAGTATATAAGTCCAAATAATTACTATGGCAAACTCTTTACTGGATTTTGCCTTTAACTCAGTTTGAAATGGCTATCACACCAATATGTTTGTATTGGAAATCAATCCTCACTCTTCTTAAAGGGTTTGTATGGGATTAGAATAAAGTAGCCTAGTGCCATCAATTTGAAAGTCACTAGCGACAAGTTGTCACTCGGGGGTGGGCAGGTGGGTTGGATGTATACTGAAGTTAACCTAAATGTTAGCTTTACGTTAAGACATTGGATTTATCGATGCTACTTTAGCTTTACAAATATGTCAAACAAACAAAATCACTGGATGACTTTCAGAATCCTTGAAAAGTTCTCAGCATATTGGTGGCTCTGGTCACGTCCTGCTCAAGTGGAAAAAGCTAGCAGCGTCAGTCGACAAGTATGAATCAGCACAATTTTACAGTCTCGAACATTGGAACGCCTATGCGATTTCCCAAGCAGAACATTTGCTGTCAGACATCTCGCAGTCATTCTGAAGGTATAATTTATACTGGTAAGCGGAAAAACTGTACTTAACTTCTATGTAGACAGCAGAATTTACAAAAAGGAAAGTATATGAATGTAAATGTTTTTTGCTATAATGTATTAATTAAGTGCTGACTACACAAAAATAATATTATTTTATGCAAAGTATAGTTGGGGTGATTTTGTTCAGCACACAAGATATGATGATTGGAGTTAAGGAAAACATTAAATGTTCCTATATTTCATATGTAGAAAATGTAACTAAGAAATTAACACAAATAAGCTGATGAGTGTATAACCAAAAATGGTACCCATTAGGCTACTCACAAGGAACGAACCTGGTTCGAAAATTGCTTTCCAATTGTGGGGAGATACCTTTACCCACCATTCAGTCAAGGGGCAGCCTTTCATCTGTAGATGTGGTACTATCTACAGTTGGTACTGCTTCTAAGGCCATATTCACACAGCATATTTTCGGACGTATTTCAAAGTTTAAAATTCTCATATTACACTCCGAAATACACTTTAAATACGTACCAAACAGCTTCTCAATGGGAAATACCCTGTCAAGTTCCTGTGAGGTGTAGTTTTACGCTACACTGTATTTTTCGGATTATAAGATGCACATTTTAGCAAGAATAAATCTTGCTAAAAAGTCCCTGCGTCTTATAGTCGTCAGTCAAGGAGCCCTGCTGCGCCAGAGCCCCTCTGGCCGCTTCCTGAACCACTTCCCGACCCGTGTCAGCATGTCATGGTGCGGGGAGGAGTGATGTTTGTAGCAAGCTCATGCGCGGAGCCGGTTCGATACACTGCAGGTGTCACCTGGGTTTTACAGGCGACACGATGCTCTAATGGCCAGGAACAGCAATCGCACTGTTTCTGGCCGTTTAACTAGTTAAAGGGGTTTCCCCATGAAGGACATTTGTGACATATCCACAGGATATATCATAAATTTCAGATAGATGCGGGTCCTACCTCTGGGACCCGCACCTATCTCTAGAACAGGGCCCCCTAAAGCCCATTCTAGCTTTTTGTGCACAAGCTGCCTCCCGGCTACTTACTGATTACATGGTCAGGAGTTACAGAAACAGCCGAGTGTTCGCATGCTACGCAGCTTCCGTAACTGCCATTCACTACTATGGGAGTTTACGGAAACAGCATAGCTCAGTGAGTTATGTTGTTTCCGTAACTCCCGACCATGTAATCAGGAAGTGGCGAGGAGGCAGCGTGAGCACAAAAAGCTAGAATTGAGTTTAGAATGGCCCTGTTCTAGAGATAGGTCCGGATCCCAGAGGTTTCGACCCGCATCTATCTGCCATTTATGACATATCCTGTGGCTATGTCATAAATGTCCCTTATGGCATTTAAACCATTAGGAGGAGGATCTCCCCCTCCGACAGTCCAACAGCCCCCCGCAATGCAATTGCAATTGGTTGTCATGGCAGCCCGGGGGCCTAACGAAGGCCCCCAAGGTCTGCCTTCTGTCTGCCTCTGCTAAGCCCTGCCTCTGACAGGGCTTAGCAGAATCCTGTAAAAATTACTATACTGCAATACATTTGTATTGCAGTGTATTGTATGAGCGATCTAAGTATCGGTGGTTCAAGTCCCGTAGGGGAACTAAAAAAATATGTAAAAAAAAAAGTTAGATAAATACTGAGGAGTGTAAAAAAAATTACAAAATATTAAAAGTTATAAAAAAACAAACTTTTCCCATTTTTCCCCAAGCACAATGTAAAAAAATAAATAAAAATGGAATCGCTGCATCCGTAAAAGTCAGAAATATTACAATATACCATTATTTAACTCACATAGTGAACGGCGTAAATAACAAAATTTAAAACACCAGAATCTTTGATTTTTTGTCATCTTAGCACTAACAAAAAAAAAAGTGATCAAAAAATCGTATGTACCAAAAAATGGTACCAATGAAAACTAAAGCTCGTCCCGCAAAAAATAAGCCCTCACACCGCTCAATTGATGAGAAAATATAAAAGTTATGGCTTTCAGAATGTGGTAAAACAGAACAATTTTTTTTTTAACAAAGAGTTTTTTATTTGTAAAAGCAGTAAAATATGAAATTATTTTTTACTATTTTATGTGTCTAAAACCTGGGTGCGTCTTATAGTCAGGTGCGTCTTATAGTCCGAAAAACATGGGTAAAAAGCGGCAGGTAAAAATACGCTATGTAGAAAAGAAGTGTTTTACAAGATGATTTTAACTCTTTTCCAACGACACTTAAAAATAAACACTTTTTCTTTTACCTCAAAATACACTTAGAAAACGCTTGCAAAAATAAATAAAACGCTCTGAAACTTAGCTAAATAATGCCTGGATTTAGAGGCTGTTTTCTCTCTAGTATTATTTCAACCTGTACATATACCGTGTAACATAGCCTAAAGATTATAGCCAAATTTCACATGGCAACTTCTGCTCTCTGCTAACCAGGTTGTTAAATTACTTCAGACATTCAAAAATACAGGCTGCAATTTGCTTAAGAAAAAGGACAGTTAGGGCACGGCCAGACGTGGTGGAATTGCTGTGGAATTCCGCTGCAGACAGTCCGCAGTGGAATTCTCTTGCAGCCGTTTTTTACAGTTGTTTCAATACATTTTTAGGAAAGTTAGTTCAGACGTTGCGGAAAACTCAGCTGCGGACCATAGGCTGTGGTGCAGAATTTTCCCTCCGCCGCATGCACTGACTGTTGAGGAGAAGAAGCGGAATTTCACTGTGGATTTCAGCCTTTGCAATTCAAAAACTGAAATCTGTGGCACGTCCGCTGTCTTTTCGGCAATGTCTGAATTACCTGTCAAATATGCAAATATTGGTGCAGATTTGTTGCGTAATTACCCCAAATCTGCGCCAACATTTGCAGCGGAAAAACGCCGCCACGTCCGGCCGTGCTCTTACAAATTGAGCAGCTGGCACATTCTAAAATGTGTCCAGCAAGCTTACCATTGTAAAGGATGTTTAATCAGCAATTTCCTAATATACTTTAAGAATCAGAATTGCACTTTTACAAGAGGAATTCATTTTGATTTGGAAAATAAGGGAGAGCAGCCACAGTCAAAGTAAATCCTCCAGAGCTGCTCTTCTAGTTTTGTCAGCAGGTGTTTATTCATACCTTCAAACTTTAGCGATTCACAGAGGGACAACCCGCACTGTATAATACCCCCATAGTGTCTCCCCACACAGTTTAATGCCCCAATAGTTCCGCCCACACACACACTATAATGCCCCATAGTGCCTCCCAACAGTATAATGCCCCTAGTTCTTCCCCACACAATATAATGCTGCTATTGTGCCCCCCACACAGTATAATGCCCCTTTAGTGCCTTGTTTATACAGTATAATGCCCAAAGTAGCAAACACACACCTTATAATGCCCCTATAGTGCCCCCACACAATATCATACACCCATAGTGCCCTAACAAACAGTATTATGTCCACATAGCAACCTCACACAGTATAATGCCCCATAGTACCCCCCACACGCAGTACAATGCCCACACAGTGCCCTCACAAAAAGTTTAATGCCACCATTGTGCCCCTAGACACAGTATAATGCCCCCACAGTGCCCTCACACACAGTATCATGCCCCATAGTGCTCTCCACACAGTATAATGCCCCCATAGTGCCTCTCCAAAGAGTATAATGTCCCCATTGTGCCCCCACAAACAATATAATGCTCCCATAGTGCTCACACACAATATAATGCTCCCACACACAGTATAATGCCCCAAAATGCCTCTTCACAAAATAAAATGCCCCAATAGTGCCCCCCACAGAGTTTAATATCCAGATAGTGCCCCCCTACATAGCATAATGCCCTGATAGTTCTCCCCAAACACACAATATAATGCCCGAATGGAGGAGTTCCCTCTGCACCATTGATTTCAACTCTATCTGCGTTCTGAGAATGCAAATAAAGTTAAAACAGGGACATATCGGTCATCCAGGACAGCGGGACATCGCCCAGAATCCAGGAGTGCGCTGCTGGATCCAGGACGGTTGGGAGGCATGGGTTTAATGGGTGAACACCCTATCTATACTCACAATGGAAAAGCACAAGTGCTGCTGTGATGTTTGTAATTACTTTGCACAATAGACCCTGTTCCCTCATCATTGACTGTATTCTGCTGACGACACTGGAGCACTTGATATAAGTTGATGCGCTTTCCAGTATAAATTTACCAGGATTTTTATACATCTTTGACACTGTTCTGATTTTTCCATAAAAGCGTCCTCCCCACCCGAACCTTGCTAAATTTCATCCACCAAAACATCTGGTGACTAAAAAGACAATAACCAAAAATGTTTCTGGATGCCAATTTCAAAAATATCCACTTTTATTTCAAAAAAGTATTATTGCGCAATTCCACAAATATGTTACATACAAAGGTAGAATAACATGGTGTGATTTGTACATTTTGGCAGCATATTTTTGGGTTTGCAAATGAATTGGTTTACAGTGGTCAATGTAAAATACTTACAAAATTGTGAGTTATGTCCACCGGATGTATGGTGTAGGTGTGAGTGCCATCATCAAACATTCCGCTAAAAAAACAAAACATACTATTAAACAGATACCACAAAATTTACCAATTATTCGCTATCAAAATCAAACGGTATCCCACCTATTTTTGGGTCAGCTGCATTTTGAGAAAACGCAGCACGCTGGAGATATGGTGTTTTTTGGTACAGTTCTGACTTTATACCTTGTACCACCTAAGCCAACATGTTACAAATTATAAAATTTTGTTTTGATTTTTGTCACTGGACATTACATATTAACGGGCAAGAAAAATATTTGTAGGGAAATTAGATTGTAGGCCCAATAGGGGAACAAAGGATTGATGTGAATGTGATTGCTGTACAATGCTGTGGTATATGTGCTAAATAAATAATGAGTAATACACATATAGCTAAATAAATAATGAGTAATACACATATAGCTAAATAAAGAAGGCTGATAATGATTCTTGCCATTTTGAATCGATTGTTTTTGAATTTTAATATTTTTTCGGCAAAATATTTCGATATCTCGCCATTGACATAAATGTACATAAATACATATAATAATGTCCAGAATTATATCAATCTCTCAAGTAAATGCGTGTAGAAACAGTTGTAGTATTGCATTTACATAGGGTAAAGAAGCCAAGTAATAAGCAGTGTCAGTATGATGTGTATCGAGCAGCAATGGATGCGGTCAGCTGGAAGTCTGTATTCTTCACTGTCCTTGAGAATGAAGGCTACATTATTAAAAGTGTCTAGGGACATTGAAGTTGTAAGATTAGCAAAATGCCCTTCCAAGCCGGTGTGGTACAGGAAGGGTGCTTTTAAAGCTGTATTGCCGGCACAGAGTAACATCTTATTGTTAATAATTCATTAGCTTGAAGTCTGAGATCGGCTCACAATAACGGCTTTGGCTTTCTAACACGATTCTATCAATGACTGTTTATCTGGGACTGTTTATGAATGTTTTTTTCATTTTATTGTTATATTAGCTTTTTTTTAAATGATCCATACAATCTGCAGGCATATCTGTTTAAACTAGTATACAACAAGAGAAATAATTTTTTTTATGTGAGGAGCCACTTAAGGCCTTTTTCACACTAACTATTTCTCGTCCAGTGCTGTCCACTTTAAAAAGTCAATGGGGCTATTCACACATCCGTTTTTTGTTTTTTTTTCAACGGAGCGTATTTCTGTTGTGAGAAACTAACAGCATGCCCTATTCCGGTCCGTTTTTGCGGAGCGGACGTGCCCACTGAAGTCTATGGGTGCGTGAAAAAAACATACAGCACACAAATGAAATCCGTGCGCTGTCTGTTTTTCACGGATCAGTTGCTAAAGAAGAAAAATAGAAATCTACGAAGTACGTGCAGAAGAGACAAATGGATTAGAAAAGTGGATGACACACAGAAACCATGTGGAGGCAACATGGACAGTGATATAAATGAAAAAAATTGTGTTTTTTGCAAATGCAAATTGGACACGCTCATGTAAATATGACACTTTTGAAAGCTTTTTTTATTATTAAATCAATGTTTTAGGTAATTCAAACATTTTCTAAATTGAGTTTAATTAAAAAATGTTTTTAGTCGAGCCGTCATTTCAGCTGAACTGACTGGATCCGGTGATATTGAAGGATCGGAAAACACAACATTTTTTTAATAAAAGTCAACTTAAAAATGTTTCAAATCACTGAAACATTGATTTAATAATAATTTTTTTTTTAACTTTTTTTTTTTTTTTTAGAAAAGCGCTTTCAAAAGTGTAAATAGCCTTTAAGAATACAAGAAAAATAGTCCAGTTTTGATTTTATTTACAAACTAACGTTAATATTTCTGTAGAGGAAGTACAATTTCTGCACATATCGACGATTAAAGTATGTGCCAAAGTGCAAACACACAAACAAAAACTAGAATGTCAGCTTTCTCCTTACTGTAAACCATTGCAAGTGGAAATCGCCACTCTGGAGTTTTTGACACCTCGGATGGTACCATGATAGTAGCAATGCTCTCCTCCCTATGGAACAAAAGAATGAATTCACAATCATGTATTCACTTGGAATGAAAATGACATTTTCTATTTATAGTCTACAGTAAAAAAAAAAAAACACTCCGTGGCGTTCGGCTAAAAGGTCCCATTGACAATGACACATTTATTTCACATGCTATAAATCCAAGTCATTTATTTTTTGATATAGCTATAGAACGAGGTGGGTACCAAATAGTAGACTTTGCCTGTTTTTCTGATAAGTAAAAGCAGCTTTGGGGGTTGTGACAATGCAGCACAACCCCCACCACCATCACATAATTGTTAACCTATAATGCTCCGTCATAAATTTGTTGCACAAGGTTGGACTATTTTTTATTTAATTTTTTTTTTTTTATTTCACATCATTCAAAGAAGGATTAGAGGAATCGCTTGGATAACTCTCAATACATTTACAGTTATCTCAAAATCATTCTCAGCAAGAAAAAAATAATGAATAACAGTAATTGTCTGCACACCATTGACAATTGTCCGTGGCTTCCATAAGGGCTCATGCACACGACCATTGTGTCCTATCCCTTTTTTTGTGGATAGCAACATGAACCATTCATTTCTATGGGGTCATGCACACATCAATTTTTTTTGCGGATCCATGCGTCTGTTACGGAAATTATAGAACATGTCCTATTCATGTCTGTATTTGGGGTCCGCCTCACCCATTTTAGTATATGGGTCCGCCAAAAATGTTGCTATTTTCTGGCATGGCTCAATGACACAATAAGATAGTGTAAAGTTTAAAGTGAAACTCTCCTTAGAGTGATGTCTAAATATGCATTTATTATCACTGAGAGCCTGATCCATTATACAACATGTCTCCCTCTTGACAAGCAATGGGTACATTATCATCACCGCTCAGCTCTACAGAGAGTCTGCCAGAATCATGACTAGAAGATACGAGTGGACGTCTGCCCGTTTACTTGCAAGCCGTTTATTATCATTCTGCTATAAGTGTAATGGAAATCAGGAATTCCATGCACTGACTTTCTGGTGAATTTGTGGTGTACTTATACATAGAGGCCTACTTGAATAAGCAGAGCTGCAGTGTAAAGTATGGGCAAGGGACAGATCAGCAGTCTTAGCTTCTAATAAGACAAATATTAATAGTAGACCACCTCAGACCCGTAATAGACAATGTAGCTAAGAAGGAGTCACTAATCATTATTGTGTCCATATGAAACGGAGCTAAAAAGCAGCCAACACGGAAGAAAATAAGTAAAAGGTTTACTCATTAATATTGAGTTTCATACAATTTTAGAACCACAACTGAATATTTACTTTAAGTTATAAAATTCTCTGCAGACAGTTATTTTCCTATAGTGTATGGAAGGATGTTAACCAAGAAGCATGTTTACTTCTTTATGCAAATTTAGCGTAAATATCATTATTACTGTCCTTGAGATATAATTAAATGCTATATAGAAATACGCCCTCAATTTAAAATCTATATTGGCAGATGTGTTGTTGTTAATGTTGTCAATGTGTGCATTTTTTTCCCAGTAAGCAGAACTATGTTGATTTATTAGTTGCAATGTTTTTAAAGGTCAATTAAAGTGGAACAAATATATATTAAGATGCTGTACACAATGAGAAAATTCTCAATTATCTATCTTAAGCTCTGTGTACATCTGCGTCCGAGGCTATCTCAGGAGACTCGTCGCAAATGGCGTCAAATTTGGCAGACAAAATAGTGCAGCTTGCAGAATCTATTAAAGTCAAAGGTCCTGCCTGGCGCCGTCAGTGTATGTTATGTAACGGATCCGGCACTTCCGTTATTTTTGTTATTCTGGCTACTTAAACTGTGATCGATCTGGGAAATACGGCCGACACACGGTCCGTATATCACAGACCTTACACAACTGTCTGAATGGTGGCCTAAGAGATAGTCTGCAAAGAGCAAAACTGGTCAAAAAAAAAAAGCGACAAACACAAGTCCTATAACGGTCATAAATAGTGTTATTCCTCATGTACACACATATGACAGCTTATTCTAAAAAAGTTGTTTCAGTCTTTTAGTTGCTTCTGTCAACACAGATTCATTTCCTGGTCTCTTTATTCAGTTATACTGTGTTATATGTGGAATAATACAGCTTTGGTGATGTGTGATATCAGTGATTTTGATATGTGACATGCCTACTTTTTGTATTTTATTTGTATTTTATTTCTTTTACATACATGATCTTTCTTTATTGTATTTCTATTGACTTAGAGGACACATCTGCCTTATAAGCATTTTTGTGCAAATGATTCACCGTTTTCATGTGACTTATTTTAATCTAAGATTGTTTTTCTAATAATAATTAATAAAGATTAGTTGTATTTGTAGAATTAGACCCTTGGTTTATGATTCAGAATATTATCCTGTTTTGTACTGTGGAACAAGAAATGTTTATAGAGTATGGCATTTCTTGGATCACTTATTCAGATTATTGTACGGAGCAGTAAAGGTAGCCCCTCTTAACAACCACCAGATTTTTGCCTCCCCCCTCAGGGGTCCAGGGTGGAAATAATTAATGAATGCCAATGTACCCACTAGTTTATTTCTATTAGGCTATCCTGTAGTGACAGGTTCCCTTTAGGGCTATCGGAATTGTTGGGATGAAATGTTATCATCACAGCCCAATGGCTTCAGTTTGAAGATAGAGTTTTGTGTGTTTTTTTCACATACGTGTCACGAGTGTAGTCATTGCAAATCTTCGGCAAGCACTAAGGAGGTGAATATGTCTGCTACTACAGTGACAGATATTCTGTTTTTTGGATTTTTTTCCCATGTGTTCCTGTTTCTATAAATCACTGAATAGCCATTGTTTTAAATCATGAGAATAAATGAATTTTTATGTACATTGTATTATTTTCTAAGGTATTTGTAAAGAGTCTAGTGAAAACCTAGAATTAGAATAGAGAAACTAAGTCATCTTTGGTTACTTTGTTCCATATTCTTGTAAATAAACCTTTTTTTATTATTATTCTTAGAGCAAGACAATAGCCCATTTTGCTTTATACATATTACGCAATGTAATATAAAATAACAAAAAATAATAATCTATTTATGCATTGTACCCACACAGTACATTCCTGGACAATTAATCATAAGTCATAAATAAAACAATCACTGTCATAAGTGACCGAGAACAAGTACGGTATGATACATTTTTGGACCAGTGAAACCAATTTCCATCTGCTCAAAACAATTAGATTGTCACTAAACATGCAAATATTATCAGTCTGCCAACTACACAAAAGGTTGAAAGGTAAAATCTCTGTGTCTATACCCTTTGTTATACAAAGGAGCAAGGCTTTCTAGTTAATATTCAGCAGACATAGAACATTTTGTCGGTAACAAATTTCTTAGCTTTGCCAAGCTTGCCGACGGCCATGTAAAGGAGGGTGGTGAAGAAATTACAGTAAAATGTTATTATCCTTAAATGAACATTCCAGAAACTCTGACAATCCTGAATCAGTGACAAATAGTCCCATAACAAAAATGTAAAACTCTGATGCAGTCTGGAGTTTAGCTAAATCAGAGCTGGAAACCCGAATGATGGGAATGAAAATGACAAGATAGAGTATAAAAAAAATACAAATTTGTACGTCATGTATTGTAACCTGGAAGATCCAATAATCCGGTGTTTTCCTTGATCCTCGAGTAACAGATTACCAAAATTTGGCTGAACTTTATCGAAGGTAAATTTAAGGGCTTGGCGCACAGCCACAATATTAAAAGAGAACACAGGAAAGAGTACGTGTTTTTGGATACATAGTGCACACTGCCTTTGACATGACATCAAATTCTAGTAAGCATTTTGCATTGTTCCAGCCTGTTAAAATGTAAAAAATAAAAATGACATTCACCTCCATCTATAATTTATTGCTTACACTGTAAAAATCTACAAAGGCACTTGACTCCATCCAGCTGTTAAAGTTACATTTCTAAGTGTATTAAGCCTTCTGTTGTAGTGTGCAGGTTACAGATAGTGGCTCAGTGCAAGGCTGCAGGAAGCTTTTACACACAGCAATGAATCTAAATGTTACCTAGAATGACTTTTGTTAATGGGTTTGCGGCTGACATAAGTAGTACAATCCTTAGAGATTTACCTATGAAATCAGGATCAAATGTCTTCATATCTTCATATACTACACTGATCTTCTTAAAGACAATCCTTCAGCGGTTCTTATGAAAAGGAAGATTACATTTTTTTTCTTCAAAACTAAGATAAAATGTAACCTTAATTTTAGGACAAAAAACACAGCAAGAAGTAGCTACTATAAAAGGATGTGTTCACATGTTCAGGATTTGGTGAGGATATACACATGGATTCTGTGCCTAAATCCTCGTCAAATCCACTCACGTTACACATCCACTGTAAGTAAATTAGGTATTTTTTGGGGTGAATTCTGCATAGAAAAGTCGTTGATTAGCCCCTTTATTGGTAATAGGTGTAATCCACATTCGGATCCGCTGGCAGGTGACCGGCAGAAATCTGAGTGTCAGTCTCGGTTTTCTGCCGAGGATTCTTTGTAAAATAGATGTCAGGATTTTCCATAGGCAAATCCTGAACGTGCAATTATAGACTAAGGGCATGACCAGACGTGGCGGAATTGCTCTGGAATTCCGCTGCGGACAGTCCGCTGCGGAAATCCGCAGCGTACACGTTTCTCCATTGCTTTCCACAGCTTTTTAGTGAGGTTCGTTTACACTTTGCGGAAAACTCCGCTGCAGACCATAGGCTGCAGTGCGGAATTTGGTGTCCGCAGCATACACTGGTTGTTGCGGAAGTGTAAAGGACTTGTTGCGGAATTTCTCCATTGACTTCAATGGAGAGTCAAAATTCCGCAATGAAATCCGCAGATGTTATGTGTGTTGCGTAACGTATTTGTTTTACGAACATGACATTTCTTCATTCTGGCTGGACCTATGTATTTCTAGGTCTACAGCCAGACTGAGGCCCCATGCACACTAACGTAAAAACGCCCGTAATCACAGGCTGTTATTACGGCACAGGCAGGCCCATAGAAGTCAATGGGGCTCCCGTAATTACGGGTGACTACGTGTGTGCACCCGTAGTTACGGGAGCGTTGCTAGGCGGCGTCAATAAATAGTCACTGTCCAGGGTGCTGAAAGAGTTAAACGATTGGCAGTAACTGTTTCAGCACCCAGGACAGTGACTTCCGATCACAATATACATCAACCTGTAAAAAAAATAGAAGTTCTTACTTACCGAGAACTCCCTGCTTCTTCCTCCAGTCCGGCCTCCCGGGATGACGTTTCAGTCCAAGTGACGGCTGCAGCCAATCACAGGCTGCAGCAGTCACATTGACTGCCGCGTCATCCAGAGAGGTCGGGCTGGATGTCAAGAGAGGGACGCGTCACCAAGGCAACGGCCGGGTAAGTATGAATTTCTTTTACTTTTACTAGGGAAAGGGCTGTCCCTTCTTTCTATAATGCACTGATAGAGAGAAGGGAAGTACTTTCACCTCAATACGCAACGGCTAGTCAGCATCAATTTAATGCCAATTTTAGGCAGAGCCGCAACAGAATCTGCAACGCAGATTATGTGCGGCATTGATGCGGACAGTGGCGGAAGAAATACGCCACGTCTGGTCATGCCCTAAGAGTCTGTTCACACTGGTGTCATCATTCCGCTCCGTCAGGTTTTTATTGCCCCTGAAGGGCAAATTAGTGTAGGGTGCTAATGTTTTCTGCCTGGTAAAAACAAATTGGAAATCTAACAGACCCACTGCCAACAGTGGACTCTGCAGCCATAAAATGCATTGAAGGGGTTGTCTAAGTTTAGAAAAAAAAGAGTCCTCTTTTTCCTGAAACATGCCACTTCTGTCAATAATTTGTGCCTCGTATTGCAGCTCTGTCTCACCCAAATGAATAGAGCTGAGTTGCAATACCAGAAACAGCCCATAGACAAGAGTAGCGCTGTTCCTGGTAAAAAAAAAAAGAAGCAGAACCTTTTTTCTAACTCTGGACAACCGCTTTAACTATTATCGGTATTGGAATATTCCACAATATACATGTAACAAGAGTAAAGGTTTTCGTAGCATTTGGTGGTCTGTCATTTTCTGAATTTGATATGTTACATTACCTTATTTAATTTTGCTTTTCCTTCTTTGAACTCAATCTCCACGTAATCTGAGGACAACAGGCCACTGTAAGAAACAGACAGAAATATATAATATGTAGACTTAAGATTGCTATGTGGACGCATACAATACAATGCACAACCTTTCCAAAATGCACCCACTGTAGATAGTGCCACAGTGACCACATAGTGCCACAGTGCCTACATATAAAGTGCCATAGTATACACATGTAAAGTGCCAGTGCCTAGATAGATAGTGCCACAGTACCCATGTAGATAGTGCCACACACAGTGCCACATTGTCCCTGTAAATAGTGCCACACCCCCCTTGTATAATGCCACCCCCTGTAGATAGCGCAGCCAGAATAGGGACTCCCTATAGGAGTGGAATCCCCAGAATCCCAGAATCAATGCAAATATCCAGGTAATTCCAAACGGTTTACTTACTTTTTCTTGCAACTCTATATATGGAAGTATATAGATATTTTGCAAGTGTGACTGTGACTTCTCAGAGATTACATAAGTTCCACTACAAATTTACCTATATGTTTGTATGACATAAGAACTAAAATGCCACTCTCTGTTTCCTTGTAGCTTGAGCACTTGACCTGACCTCTTCTCATCTGCTGTACCCTCAGCAAAAAGATGCACTCTACAAAGCAGCCATGGGCTAGGAATAGATCTAAAATATACTCCGTTATTCAGATCTCACAACTCAGTGAAATATCAATGGACACAAGCATACCTCCCAACCGTCCCGGATTCAGCGCTGCTGTCCCGGATGGCCAGTGGTATATCCCAGTGTCAACTGTATCTGTGTCCTCAGGACGCAGATGAAGTTGAATCCAATGTTGAAGCAAAGAACAGTCAGCTTCAGCATTAGTACAAAGCGGAGGAGCAGAGGGTGCTCCTCCACTCGTCAAGGACTCCCCGGGCACAGCGCTATTTTCAGCTTTGAAGACCGGGGAAACCCTTGACGTCACTATCCATATATGCACAGTGATGTCGGGCCTTCAAGCTCTCTTGCCGGTCACTCCTGTTTTGGTAAAGCCCTTGACATCACTGCCCACAAATGGACAGCGACGTCAGTGGCTCATCCAGAAGCGGAATCCCCTGCTAGAGCATTGCCGGCGGTCTGACTGGGGATTGCGCTCCTGGAGGAGCCCCTATATATGGATATATGAATACTGACGTCAGGGGCTAGCCCAGGAGCGGAATCCCCTGCCAGAGCATTGCCGGCACTCTGACCGAGGATTCTGCTTCTGGAGGAGCCCCTGATGCTACTATCCATATATGGACAGTGACATCAGGAGCTCCTCCTGGAACGGATTCCACTCCTAGAGGAAGCCCCTGACGTCACTGCATATATATATATATATACACCGTGACATCAGGGGCTCCTCCTGGAGTTGAATCCCGGTCCACAGCGTGGCAGATACTCTGGCTGGGGTTTCCGCTCCTAGAGTGAACCCCTGATGTCACTGTCCATATAAGGACAGTGACTTCAAGGGCTCCACCTGGAAAGAAATCCCCTGCCACAGAGTGGCCGATGCTCTGGCTGGGGATTCTGTCCCAGAGGGAGCCCCAATGGTGCTATCTACAGGGGGTAGCACTATCTACAGGGGGGGTGGCACTATCTTCATGGGCACTGCTGCATTATAAGGTGGGTACTCTCTACAGAGGACACTGTGGCACTATCTACATGGGCACTGTATCTGCCACTATCTACAAGGCCATTGTGGCACTTTTTACATGGGCACTGGCACTAGGAGCAACTAAGGGGGCATTCTACTGATGGGGCAGCTAAGGCAGCATTATACTGTATGGTGGCAGCTAAGGAGACATTATACAGTATGGTGGCAGCTAAGGGGGCATTATACTGCATGGGCAGCTATGGGGCATTATGCTGTATGGGGCCAGCTATATGGGGCATTATACTGTATGGGGCAGCTGTGGGGGCATTAAACTGTATGGGGGTATTATACTGTATGGGGCAGCTATGGGGAAAATTATGTTGTATGGGGCCCTAAACAGTATGGGGAAACTATGGGGGGATTATATGGTATCGGTGCATCTGTATGGGTGTTATACTGTGTGGGGCATCTGTGTGGGCATTATACTGTATGGGGACAGCAATGGGTGAATTATACTGTATTGTGGCATCTGTGTGGGCATTATACTGTATCGGGCATCCGTGTGTGCATTATACTGTATGTGGCAACTATGGGAGCATTATGCTGTATGGAGTAGCTATGGGGGAATTTGTGTGGGCATGATACTGTATGGGGCATCTGTTTGAGGATTATACTGTATGGGGGAATATGTGTTGGCTTTATTCTGTATGGGTGCATATATGGTGTCATTATACTGTAGGTTGGCAGCTTGAGGACATTGTACTGTGTGGGGGCAGCTAGAGGGCATTATATTGTGTGGATAGAACTACGGGGCATTATACTGTGTAGGGGGTTCTATGGGGGCATTATGCTGTGGGGAGGCAATGGGAGCATGGTACTGTGTGGAATGAACCGGATGTGTATGGACGGGGATTGGGCGGGTTTAGAGGTGTGGCTTAAAAGGGAAAAAAATGCCGTGCAGCGCTACTCACGCCACATTGGTTATCCATTTTTGCGATACTTGAAAGTTGGGAGGTATGGACACAAGTTTATAGAAATATTAGCCTATATGATAAGACAGTACTTTTTAGTTTTGAATACATCAGTGTGTTCATACTGTAGCTGCTTATATATTAAAATATATATTTCAATAGTTATTAACCAGACATTAAATTGAGATCAGATAAGTATATGTTTAAGAGAGTTTACAAGAATACAAATTAGCTGCTCTATTGAAATGCTATAACAAACTTACATATTCTTATTAAAAAATCATTCAACAGCGTGATCCAGCTCTCTTCTGCCATGGATTTTTCTAGGTGACCACTTGGAGCTTGATATATCTGTCTCATTTTTTTCTGACTAAAAAACTTCTATATTGTCCTTATCAAATTGTTATAAAAATAATACATTACGTAATGCTGTATCATTAAGAATGAGAAATCTTCCTTCAGCATTTTTACTATGCTCATATGAGATTTTTTTTTGTTATTATGCTGAACAGGTAATCCCAAGTGTTGTAAGAAAATCTTAACCTCTTCATTACACAGTTTCAAAAAGATTTGCAATTGAATTAATTCCCATGCCCGTGTGGCTATGAAAATGGTTAATTTAAATATAGAATATAGAACACATCTGGACATACTATTTTCTTTTTTTTTTCACTCTTTCAGTGATTGTAGTTTTACCCCATGGACTTCAACAGGCGAGATTAATTGCTTTGCAACACAGCAAAACACAAATGTTGTTACCCTGGCAGTGTGGAGATCTGCACCTGCTTATACCATCTGCGTGACCTGATGGTACAAGCTCATATACCCAGCATGACTGACCTTCATCTTTCTCTGGGACAAATTTATTTGGCCTTTATAAGAAAAGAGTGTCAGAGACAGTAAATTAGCTTTGTCCATCCTTAAATAAGAGTCGCTGGTAGTGGTACATTTTCAGAATGCTTCTTATACCTATCCCATTCTTTACTAATCATATGTATTTAAAGGAAAACTCCACTTTTGCATAACAATATTCCACAGTTTAAATCTACATAAAAGGTGTTGAATATCGGGGGACTGGATGACGAGTCCTATTGTCCTATTGTCATCCTATTGGGTGGCATGGATACATTTATTAGGGAGAATCTTGCAAAGACAATAGTCCTGATTAAACAATGCCATCTCTAGCTCCCATCCACGAGATGCATTTATGCTTTAAAACTTGAATTATGTCCTATGAGTACTCTAGAAGGGTAACTTTTAATGGTCTTCAATGGGGGTTTCGTTAAGTTTTCCGCCAGTTTTGAACATAAGAATATCATAGCATGCAGAGTTATTCTTGCTGTGAAAATAACAGAAACCCTGATGGACCCCATTATAAGTCAATGAGGTCCATCATTGACAGTTTGGAGCTGTATGATGGATCCGTCACAGTGTCATGACGCTAGTGCAGCCATGTCGCTAATGTGAACATAGCCTTAATTATTTGTTATTTCTTACAAAACTGTTATAATATTTTGGGTCCATTATTTGTAACCAACTAAAAACAATTCAAATGAATGTTGAATATATTTGCAAATACAGTACTTACCGTATAACTTCATAATGTTCTACTATCTATTAAGACAGAACACCGGTTTCTGCGGAATTACTCTTACCAGAGTGCAATGCATTGTGGGAGCTTAGATGATCGTAGTGTTATTCTGTTATTGTACAATAAAGATTTTGTAATGATTTGAGTGATTTTCATGGGGAAAATTATTGCGATTGTTGCAGATATCTTGCGACCAGATTGGGAAAAATAGTATAACACTAATCAGAAATGAGTTAAATTGATAAGTATATAGCCAGTCTTTGGCAGGGTTTTAACACAATTCAGACCAATATCAATATCTGGTCAGCCTGCCCGTTTACACCGTTTACAGCAAAATTTTCGAATCTTTTCTCATCTGAGCAAAATAAAAAGTCATCTGAACAGTAGAGAAAAATTTTCTGGATGATGAGACAGATTTCAATCAGATGTTTACATGTACCAATAATTGTTACGGATTTGACTGTTTAGTAGGGATCACACTGACTACTAGTTGTTTATGGTTCATACATAGAAATCATTGTTATCTGACCGATCATCATAGTGTGTACATTTTTCTCGCTATGATCACATACTAATTTGCATAATGGCGAACATTTATTATGTTTATGGAAAATTCATACGTGTAAGTGGTACGCACCAAATTATACTGTTGATACTGGTCTGATTGAAGACCCAAAGCTATCTGTGTAAACCCAGAATTATCTCTGTTCCTCTCTGGTTGTTTCTCTTCTTTTCCTTCCCACCTTTTCCTACATTTTTTTCCCCAGGGTTTTTGTGATTTTTTTTAAGTTCTATAGAAAAAACGCCATAATTAAGCCATACCTAGAGTATGCTACATTTTGATTTAAAAAAAAGCCCAAAAAAGTAAAATGCTTGTAATGTCTGTGGCTGTGGGCTGTCAGCTCCAACCTCCCCCTGACAGCCGCAGCCAGGAGTCGTCAAGCGCTGGCCCCAGCCTCCTCCTCAGGAGACGCCAGCGCTCACGTCCACTCACCTCTGCCGGATCCCGAAGGAGCGGGCACGAGCATGCGCGCACCAAACCTCATGGACAATCTTTGACCCGTGAGTACCCTGGACTATAAGAGGTGTCTAGCCCCCTAGTTCTATGCCTGAGCGTTGTTGTGTTCCCTATAGTTTGTCTATGCAAATGGTCCCCTACTGTTTCCTGCTTCCAGTGTTTCCTGTTCCTGTTCCTGTAACCTGTATCCTGATCTAGTGTCATGCTTGCTGTTGTCGTGCTGTGCTGGATACCACGCCTGTCTGCTTCTCCACGCCTGACGTCTACTTGCTCCCTAGCTCCTGCCAAGCTACTGTCCGTGCTGCCATAGGTACCCTATATACTATAGACTCTGACCTGCGCCCTGTTGGCCAGCTGCCTTACCGCCAAGGCGGTACTGCCCAGTGGGTCCACAGACCCTTCGTTACAGTACGCTCAGGCCATGGACCCCGCTGGTCGGTTCAAGACTATGATGACGACACAGGAGATGCGAGCGGATATGCTGGACCTCTGGTCTCGACAGGAACAACTCCTCCAAGCGTTGAACATTTTTGCGCATCGGCAGCAGGTACAAGCTGCCGTTCCTCCTAGTACACCTCCTGGCAATGTGGATCCTCAGTCTACACCTCTTGGCAGTATTGACCCACGTGTTTCTTTGCCACTTCCTTACCGCTATGATGGAGAAGCAAGTACCTGTTGTGGTTTTCTTAATCAATGCCAGATCCACTTCAGCTTGTATGCTAGGACATTTTTGTCTGATGGTGCCAGGGTCGCTTTCATCATTTCTCTCCTCACCGGAAAGGCTCCTGCATGGGCGAACCCTATCTGGGAGAGACAAGGACCAGAGACCCATGACTTCCCTACCTTCCTCTGGACTTTTCGCATGGTGTTTGAGGAGCCTGGACGGGTTTCATCTGCAATAGCCTCTTTGCTTAATCTGCGCCAAGGAGACACCTCCGTGAATGAGTACGCCATCCACTTCCGCACCCTGGCGGGAGAGCTCTTATGGAACAATGAGGCTCTGGTGGCTGCATCCTGGCACGGACTATCTTCCAGAATTAAAGATGAACTTGCCGCCCGGGATCTGCCGTCTACCCTGGATGACCTCATCCTTCTGTCTGCCCGGATTGATATACGGATCCGTGAACGCCTCCAAGAGGTTCAACGGGAGGGAGCCCTTCCTAGCCTGGTCCCTACGTTGCAGCAACCCCTGCTGTCCTCAGATGTCGATCCTCCCAAGAAGTCGGTAATAACGGATCAGTATAAGTTGTCTACCCAAGAGAGACAACGCAGACGCACATCTGGACTCTGTCTTTATTGCGGTCTTGATGGCCATCTGGTGCGCCTGTGCCCCCAAAAATTCCAAAACCTAGGGTTGCTTGGAGTGACGACCTTGGGTAAAGATGGACTTCCGTCTAAATTGACCATACCTGTGACCATAGTGTCCGGTGAGAGAACGCATCAGGTTTCTGCGTATCTGGACTCTGGATCCGCTGCTAATTTCATCCGCAAAGATCTGGTGGACCTTCTGCAATTGCCCACCACCCCTCTGGAGAGCCCGTTGACAGTAGCTTCAGTAAATGGACTACCTCTGACAGATCCTGTTTTAGCTATGACTAAGCCGCTGAGGCTCCAAGTGGGAGCTCTTCACTCCGAACTTCTGCCTTTCTATGTCCTGCCCAAAGCTTTTAACCCTTTGTTGATGGGCCTGCCTTGGCTCCATCTGCATGCCCCAGTTCTGGACTGGAATTCTGGAGAGGTTCTCCAGTGGGGCCCTGAGTGTCAAGGTCGTTGCCTGGTGCGGATTAGTTCGGCTCAGCCTTCGCTGCCTCAGTCTCTGGCAGGATTGCCGGGTCATTATGCTGCCTTTTCGGACATCTTTAGCAAGAGGGAGGCGGACACATTGTCCCCACATCGGGCGTATGACTGCCCTATTGAACTGATTCCTGGTGCTTCCCTTCCCCGTGGTAGGGTATATCCTCTCTCCTTGCCAGACTCTGTCCATGTCCTCCTATGTGAAAGAGAACTTAGAAAGGGACTTCATACGAAAGTCTTCCTCCCCGGCAGGAGCCGTGTTCTTCTTCATCAAAAAGAAAGATGTCTCTCTTCGTCCTTGCATCGACTACCGAGGTCTCAACCAGATCACGGTGAAGAATAAATATCCGTTGCCACTGATCTCCGAACTGTTTGATCGCATACGTGGTGCAAATTTTTTTTCTAAACTAAACCTGCGTGGTGCTTACAATCTAGTCCGGATTCGCCAGGGTGATGAATGGAAGACTGCATTTAACACCTGTGATGGACACTATAAGTATCTAGTAATGCCCTTCGGCTTGTGTAATGCTCCCGCGGTCTTCCAGGAGTTTGTGAATGACATCTTCCGTGACCTCCTCTATATTTGTGTTGTAGTCTACCTTGATGACATCTTGATTTTCTCCCCAGATCCTATGACGCACCAGAGACATGTCCATCAGGTTCTGCTACGGTTAAGGGAGAATCATCTGTACGCCAAGTTTGAGAAGTGCGTATTTGACAAAGATGCTCTACCCTTCCTGGGCTACATGGTCTCGAATCGAGGTCTCGAGATGGACCCTGAGAAGGTAAAGTCTGTCCTGGAATGGCCACGTCCTCAAGGCTTGAGGGCCATACAGCGCTTTATGGGATTTGCTAACTTTTATAGGCAGTTTATTCCGAATTTCTCCTCACTGACTTCTCCCATCTCTAACCTTACTAAGAAGGGTATGAACGCCAAGGTGTGGACTCCAGAGGCAGAGTCCGCATTCAATAGCCTGAAGTGTGCCTTCACGTCAGCCTCTATCCTCCATCATCCGGATGTCTCTCTGCAGTTCTTGTTGGAGGTGGACGCATCCTCTGTTGGTGCTGGTGCACTCCTATTTCAGCAAGGTCCCAAGGGCAAGTCAAGGGTATGTGGATACTTTTCCAAGCTCTTCTCTTCCACAGAACGCAACTACTCGATTGGGGATCGGGAGTTACTGGCCATCAAATTGTCTCTGGAAGAGTGGAGACATCTACTAGAGGGCACAGCTCATCCGATCTTGATTTTTACAGACCACAAGAATCTGACCTACCTCCAGACGGCCCAACAGCTGAACCCTCGTCAGGCCAGGTGGTCACTGTTCTTTGCAAGGTTTCAGTTTGAGCTTCATTATCGCCCGGCCGACAAGAATGTGAGGGCCGATGCCTTGTCCAGGTCTTTCGAGACAGAAGACACCATTGAGAGTCCACAGAACATTATCGATCCATCTTGCATTGTCTCGGTCAATCTCCTGCAAATTGGGGACATTCCTCAAGGGAGGACTTTTGTGCGCCTGGCTGATCGTGGAAGAATCCTCTGCTGGGGACACTCCTCTAGACTGGCAGGTCACGCGGGGTTACGTAAGACCCGGGATTTGATTGCTCGTCATTTCTGGTGGCCCACTCTGCCCAAGGATATTGTGGACTTTGTTTCTTCCTGTGCTGTATGTGCAGCCAACAAGGCCACCCACTCCAGACCTGCTGGTCTGCTCCAGCCATTGCCTGCGCCCAATGCTGCCTGTCAGCATTTAGCGATGGACTTTATCACGGACCTGCCTCTCTCTGCTGGTTGCAGTGCTGTCTGGGTGGTGGTGGATCGATTTTCGAAGATGGCTCACTTCGTTCCTCTGACCAGTCTTCCTTCTGCTCCTCAGTTGGCCAAGTTATTTAATCAACACATCTTCCGCCTGCACGGCTTGCCACAGCATATTGTGTCTGATCGGGGGATTCAGTTTACCTCGAGGTTCTGGAGAGCCCTCTGCGGACTTCTTGGCGTGTAGTTGGACTTTTCTTCTGCCTACCATCCTCAGTCTAATGGTCAGGTCGAGAGGATCAACCAGATTTTGGAGAACTACCTACGCCACTTCATCTCCAAGCAGCATGATGACTGGGTGCAGCTGTTCCCATGGGCGGAGTTCCCATCACACCAGCGAGTCTACTAGGAATACACCGATCTGAATTGTCTACGGCCAGCACCCACGAATTCCTCTCCTGGTGCCTGATACTTCCGATGTACCTGCAGCTGATTCCACATTTAGAGACTTTTTGCAGATCTGGCAGCAGACTCGATCCCCCATCCTAATGGCAGTGGACCGCATAAAACGGAAGGCTGACACAAGGAGAGGAGAGCCCCCTCGGTTTCTTCCTGGCACTAAGGTCTGGCTGTCATCCAGGAATATCCGACTGAGGGTGCCATCATATAAATTTGCTCCTAGGTTCCTCGGACCATTCGAGGTCCTGCAGCAGATCAACCCTGTCGCCTACAAGCTTCGGCTGCCTCCTTCCCTCAGGATTCCCAACTCCTTCCATGTCTCCCTCCTGAAACCAGTGATCCTGAACCGCTATTCCAAGACTCCCAGCCCTGCGGTTGCCTCAAGTGGACCCTCGGACATCTTTGAGGTCAAGGAGATCTTGGATACCAAGAGAGTTAGAGGAAAGACTTTTTATTTGGTGGATTGGAGGGGGTTTAGTCCTGAAGAGAGGTCCTGGGAGCAAGAAGAGAACCTCAATGCCCCTACTCTTCTGAAGAAGTTTCTCTCTCGCTCTGGTCCCAAGAAGAGGGGGTGTAAGAGGGCGGATACTGTAATCTCCGTGGCTGCGGGCTGTCAGCTCCAACCTCCCCCTGACAGCCGCAGCCACGAGTCGGCAAGCGCTGGCCCCAGCCTCCTCCTCAGGAGACGCCAGCGCTCGCGTCCACTCACCTCTGCCGTATCCCGTAGGGTGCGCGCGCACGCTCGTGCCCGCTCATAAAGGGGCAGCGAGCGCACCGGACCTCATGGACGAACTTTGACCCATGAGTACCCTAGACTATAAGAGGGGTCCAGCCCCCTAGTTCTATGCCTGAGCGTTGTTGTGTTCCCTATAGTTTCTCTATGCAAATGGTCCCCTAGTGTCTCCTGCTCCCAGTGTTTCCTGTTCCTGTAACCTGTATCCTGATCTAGTGCCGTGCTTGCTATAGTCGTGCTGTGCTGGATACCACGCCTGTCTGTTTCTCCACGCCAGACGTCTACCTGCTGCCTAGCTCCTGCCAAGCTACTGTCCGTGCTGCCTTAGGTACCCTATATACTATAGACTCTGACCTGCGCCCTGTTGGCCAGCTGCCTTACCGCCAAGGCGGTATGGCCCAGTGGGTCCACAGACCCTTCGTGACAATGCTATATATATAAGCTTTTGAATACTTTACTATCTGACCACAGCGTGCAAAATTACGTACCAAATGCTGTTTGTGTAACTGGCCTTACATATTAGAAGTCACCTCTGATTTTTTTCATCAGAATAAATACACTCCCCCTGTAGACTTATGCTTTCACATAGCCATGGGACTGACTTCTAATATTCTTTTAAATTACAGCAGTGGGTGCTTTTTGGCATATATTATAATTATTATTTTCACTATGATTAGGGTTTTTTTTTGGGCAGGCCTAATCACGCTAATATATATCATGTCCTTTATCTGATGAATTATGTATTTTTTGTGAATAATATTTTTTATTGTTGTTATTCACCTGTCATCTCCAATAATCAGGATATTCTGCCTCTAATGTACGGTATGTCCTTGAGGGTTATTTCTATCGTCTATTTTATTCTCCTATAAAAATAATGGCATTGAACACATCTTTGGGATCAATAAGGTGTGGCAGGAAGACAGTAACACATACAAAACCAACTCTATTAAACTGTCAGAGTAGGAGACTTGAGCCTTCGCAGGTTTCTGTGTTTGTAAATCATTTACGGGACGTTGTTCTATTAGAATCATCAATTAATCACATCTGAGACCTCTACCGGATGCTGAGCTCAAAGAAATCTGATCAACCATACATTTTTTTTCCTGCATCAACATTGGCTTTTGCTTTTGGCAAACTGATATTAGTATCTGGTGTTCTGTATAATACATCCTGATCTGGCATGGTCCCAAACTCAAAAGTAAAAGAGCCAGTCCAAGATTTCAAAGGTCCTGCATAATTCTGCTCTATATTTGGCTATTACGTTCGATTTGTTAATTATTATTAATGTTGTGACATTTTTAGGCAAGTGAAGATGTGAAAACTGCCACAACATTTGTGACAATACTGAACACTTCGAGAATCTAAAATATATTGTTTTTAAAGCTGTTGTTTTACCATAGACATGTATGGTATGTCAAAAAGATGTTCAACCATTGAGACCCCTTTGACCAAGAACCAAAGGATCCAGTCTCCCATTCATAGTAGAGTGGAGGGCAAAGAAGCCGAGCATGCTCCCATTCACAACATGATCAGCAGGAGTGCCAATGCTCTGACACTTACCTGTAGGACATTTATGGCATATCCTATCAGTGAGCATGCTAGTCTGTGTCCAAAATTGACCCTCATATGTGGGTACACTTAATTTGTGAATGGAAAAAAATGCCACTGACCACAAAATTGCCTCAAAAACATCATTTGATCTTTTACTATAGACTTTAATGCAGCTTCTAGCTGCACTAAAACGTATTTTAAAAAAAACGCCGCAAAAAACGTGCAAAACTGCAGCAAAACGATTAGTGTGAATCCAGCCTAAGAGGGTTTATGAAATTAGAAAAAAGTGTCTATTTTTTGCCAGAAATAGCGCTACTCTTATCCATATGCTGCGTTTGTTATTGCTCAGCGTTTTTCAAATAAATGGGGCTAAGCTGCTTTTTAACCCTTTTTTTTTTCATTGCATATAACCCTTTTAACTTTATGATGACATATTTGATTAAATCTGCCATCAACAACTGTGCTATTAAAACTGCACAGTAGTCCCAAGAAAATCTCATGTAAGTTGAATGCACATGTGAGATTCATTCACCTTAATACCTTCTTATGGACTGCAACTGTCTGTCTCTTTTTCCTGCAAAAAGTCATTTTAGGCCTCATTCAAACTGGCAATGTAAACTGCATCAAAAAATGCTTCTAAAAGCCCTAGCATTATTAAAATGTGACATGTTCTTTTTATGGCGTTTTTAGTGGAGTTTTTCTTGGTGTCGTCTTTCATTTGCCCATACTTACTCATAAGGGCAGGTACACACACCACTTCCCAGCAGGATGCAGATAAACCACAATGCTACACAGAGGGACATTGCGGTGCGTTTGTGCGTGTGTGTGTGTGTGTGTGTGTGTGTGTGTGTGTGTGTGTGTCCTGCCTTTATGAGTAGGTATGGCCTGTTCAGTGATTTTAAATTAATATAGTGCTTTTTCAGTGATTTGTTTGTAATAGGAGTGTAGAGATTCGCAATACGATGGGGACCCTTGACACGGGTTGCGAGCTTGCGTATTTTGGCCAAAATATCAACTAACACCTTATGTTTATCATTGATATTTATCGTTTATCATGGATATCTTTTCAGGATGCAGCCAGGCCTTGTTCTGTTGGGGGAAAATAGTGTGTCAGTATATTGTGTGGTACACTGGGAAGGTGCTGGGCAGCCCGCGTGGTCTAATATTATGGGCGTGACTAATAGGCTGTTAGCCAGCATGATGCACTACATGCACCCATGTGACTGACACACTTATAAAAGCTTTATCTGTGTGCAATGTTAGAGTAAGGCCACATGGAGCGGCCCTGACATGGTCGCAACGCGGCCAACAACCGCGCTGGCACTATGTAGGCGCGGCTGTCAAATACCCCGTTAAGGAGTATTCCAGTTACATGCGCATGTGTACTGCCGCTCCATTCATTCTCTATGAGAGCACCGGAGATAGCCGAGTGCAGTGTACGGCTTTTTCCGGCGCTGCCATAGAGAATGCATAGGGGGTAAGTTGTTGTAATTTGCTAAATCGTGCGGCCATAAAGGGTATATTAATTCATGGGCGCATGTTTTTTGCAGATAAAGGGATGGTTTACCCGCGTTAACGTGCGGCCACTAACAGGCTCTTTGACTGCCACACCGAACATGGTGCTGGCACGGTTGTTAGCCGCATTGCGACTGTGTCAGGGCCGATTGTGTGGCCTCACCTTCAATACTAAGCAGCCACACCCTCATGAATAGTAGGCGTGAGAGTGGCTGTTCATCAGTATATTGCACCTATGTAATCTCCCTCTATGTAGCATTTGGGTTTATCTGTGTCCTGCTGAGAAGTGGTGTGTGAACCTGCCCTTATGAGTAACTATGGCTTGTCCAGTGATTTTAAATGAATATAGTGCTTTTTCAGTGTTTCCTTTTTCATTTGGTGTAATTTGGTACATGCTTTGTATTGGTGATTTTTAGTCCTATAGGGAAGCCTATGGGAAAACCGCCTGAAAAAACACTATACTCGCATGACACGCTTGGGAAAAAAGCCACCGACCACAAAATTGCACCGAAAACACCACACAAAAAAACACAGCTGTGCGTAGTGCATTTTATATTTCACTATAAACTATAAATGTAACATCTGGCCGTACTAAAAAATGCATTAAAAAAACGGCAATAGAAAGGCCACAAAAAACGCACAAAAACACAGCAAAACGCTGTGTGGGAATGAAGCCCAAAGGCTTATTCAGACGAATGTTGAATATTCAAGTCTATGGTGACTCGAGAAAACGGGACCCGCAAGGGGGCAACACAGATGCGAAAAACGTGAGTTTTTCACGTCCGAGTTTCCCCACGTCCGTATGAATAAACCCTGAGACACAGTAAAAATTGTTTTAGTTGTTTTACATGAAAAAACAGATGTGATACCATTCATAGACCGAGAACATGTGCATTTAAATTTCACTGGTGGAACAGTTTTCTAATAATTGATATTTGACCCAAATGCTATTTTTAATTAGCACTAGTCAAATTAAGTGTATGTCTTTGGCAAACATAATTGTCTAGCCTCTCATACAATTAAGTATACTGCCTACTTTTGAGATGCCTGAACCTCTTGCACTTCATCAGTTGGAACACAGCTCAAAGTAGTCCCTCACCTTTTAAGGGAATGCTCTTGAGTAGTGGCGGCCGCACGCAGGTGAAGCTCGGCTTCCTAGCAGTAGCCCATGTCTGCACGATTTTGTCGGGTATTACCCGCACAAGTGTACGGCCATTGGCCACTGCTGGTCCCTCCCTGGCACCCAGTCCACAGGGTTTATGTCCTACCAGCCACCCACACCAGTTACATATGGGCCTTGACCTGTGCAAGGGAAACCGAATATGAGAAATAACATCCCATATTGTAAAAACTCAAACTAAGAATTGAACTGTAAACCGAATTATAAAATAGAGGTGATTCCAGCAATAACGTTATATGTAGGAATTGTTATTTATGCAATTCCCCAAGTAAAGACTTTCTTTAATAATTCAACTTGGGATTCATTTATAAATCTCTGCTTGGGCTTTTTTTTAAATTATATTTATTATTGTTACACATTTAAACCCGATTTTTCTTGGTCCACTAATAATCCTGAAGTCTTTTTCAACCGCACTAGTCTATTATTAACCATCAGCATAATTTACAGTTACTATAAAATACAAAGAACCAGCACTATTATTCCAGGATAAATATCCAATTGTGCTGATTCATTTTTATTAAAACCTGCTGAAATAGAGTAAAAGTGGCGGATGCTGACTCAGCGAAATCCTGCCATTCTACACTGCTGGCACAGGAGACATAAGTTCCTTTTTCTAACACTCAACTGCTCTCTTTTCAGATTATGACGCCTATCTGAAAGCACAGGGAACCGCATATGGACTTTGAACAAATCTGAACACCATGTAGCGAGAAGCTGACTGTAGAACGTACACACTTTGCTGTTCTCACATGCTGTGTGAAGATCATTGACTTTATATGTGTATAAAATGTAATATAATACAGAGCTGTAAATATAACTGTGTGCAAAAGGTCACATTTCTCTACCACTGCAATATCTGATCTTGTTGGAAAGCCCATATAGTCTACAATTCAATGAATGTCCAATTTTTCTCTACCAATTTCTTTCAGATTTCTTGAAAGTGTACTACTTATTACTTTACATAGCAGCAAAATAGCCTTGCCAGGGGCATAGCTAAAGGCTCAGGGGCCCCGAAGCAAAAGTCCTTCTTGGGCCCCCCCAACTTCTCTTCATGCTGCATCGCTGGGTCTAATTGCTTTGCCCGTTTGTAATGGGCATCTTGTACATGACAATTATTTGCTCGCCGAGCATCTAGTTTTCAAAACCCAGGCACCATTCAGCTCCCCCGTGCGATCACGTGATCTCTAATCTGACTCGCCGATTCACACAGCGCCTTACGTGTGGACCGGAAGCCAGTTTCTCTATGTAAGTCTATGAGACTCAAATACTGAGTCGAAACCCATCCACATGTAGTGGGAAAAAAATTTGCACTGATAGCAGAGCATGCTGCGGATTTTCAAGTCTGCTGCATGCTCATACTTGTGTGGGGAAGCATTGGATTTTCACTCTACAAATCACAGGTTTCACCCTATGTATTAGGATATGTTCACACGCTTAGGCCTCATTTACACGAGCGTAATATACGCGCGTGCAACGCGCGTGCTTTTCACGCGTGTCGTACGCACCTATATTACTCTATGGGGCAGTGCAGACAATGCGTGAATTTTGCGCTGCGCGAGTGCGTTGCGTAAAACTCACGACATGTTCTATAATCGTGCGTTTTTCGCGCATCACGCACCCATTGAAGTCAATGGGTGCGTGAAAACCACGAAGGTCGCACGGAAGCACTTCCGTGCGAACTGCGTGATTCGCGCAAGAGCTGTCAAACTGAATGTAAACAGAAAAGCACCACATGCTTTTCTGTTTACAAACATCCGAACGGAGTGTCTTAGAGATGACCGAACCGAACTTCACCGGGTTCGGCCGAACTTGTTTTGACCGAACCCGGCAGGAGACTGAGTTAAACTGTTTCAGCACCCTAGACAGTGACTTCCGATCCCAATATACGTGAACATGTAAAAAAAAAAAGTTCTGACTTACCGATAACTCCCGGCTTCTTCCTCCAGTCTGACCTCCCGGGATGACAATTCAGTCCAAGTGACAGCTGCAGCCAATCACAAGCCAAGCACAGGCTGCAGCGGTCACATGGACTGCCGCGTCATCCAGGAAGGTGGGGCCAGATGTCAAGAGAGGCGCGTCATCAAGGACGCGTCACCAAGGCAACGGCCGGGAAGTTCTCGGTAAGTACGAACCTCTTTTTTTTTAAACAGGTTACTCGATATGGTGATCGGAATTCACTGTCGAGGGTGCTGAAAGAGTTACTGCCGATCAGTTAACTCTTTCAGCACCCTGGACAGTGACTGACGTCGACTAGCCTCATCTCTATGATGGCGGCTGCGCGAAAATCACGCAGCCGCGCATCATACACTGATGACACACGGAGCTGTCAAGTGCCTTTTGCGCACGCCAACAATCTCTGAGACCCCCCAACAATCTCTAGAACGAAGCAGCTGAAGCACTCGTGTGAGCGCTCAGCCGCTTTGTGTCTATTCGGCTTTTTCTGGAAATGAATGTATCGTGTACGGACTCAATAGAAAGTCTATTAGCCCGTACTCCGATACATTGGCTTTCCGGAAAAAGCCGAACAGACACGAAGCAGCTGAGCGCTCACACGAGCGCTTCAGCTGCTTAGTTCTAGCGATGGGTGGGGTTTTCAGTGCTCGGACCCCCACCAATCAAATTCTCTAACATGTCACTATGACATATTAGAAGTTTGTCAAACGTTTAGCTACACTTTAAAAAAAAACAGCTGAAAATTACCCTTACAAAGATGAAAAATGCAAAAACTTTGCAGCAAAATTTGTGCCTGAAAATGTCCGCTATGTTTAGATGCACCCTAGCTGTATTGTCATTTAGTTCCTACGTGTTTTCAAGATCTATGGAAATTATCTATATTCAGAGCCTGAAATCCCTGTACATTCCTAATACTTCTCACAGTTGAGTGTTTCTTACAGTTCTAGCTAGTTAAGGCAATCCCGTTAGCTAACTACATCAGAACCACAAATCTATACAATGTATCAACATAGGTAATACGGTCCTGGCTGTTTAGCAGACAGACTGGATACAATTGTAGTAATTTGTTGCATGTTTTAGTTCTGTCCACATTTTCTGTCTCCGGATGTAACATGCATAATGCACCATTTTAGAATATCAGAACCATGAAAAGCATACAGATTTTCTGTAAAATGAAACTAAAGCCTTTTCAATGTTTCGTGTTGTTGCCCCAAGCCTACAACATATACTTTATAGGATGACACTTCACTCTTTTTCGTATCATGGTACAAAGAAAGGTTTTATAGCAAAACTGTAGTGTGGTGGGACTGATATTTAAAGGTTGTGCAGGAGTCGTGTGTGTGCATATATATATATATATAGAGAGAGAGAGAGAGAGAGAGAGAGAGAGAGAGACAAGGAGGGAATAAGATCCTGTCCTTAGCACTTAAAAGAGGTTGTCCAAATTAGTTTTTTTGTTATACAATTTTCCATAGTTGCAACATTTACATTTTTTTCCAGGGACACTTAGGGTGTGACTTATTTGGTGTGTGTCTTATGGGACGTCGCCTATCTGGTGGGTATGGATAATGGGGTGTGGCCACACTCAGTGCCCCTTGTAGATAGTGCCCCACATAGCCCCCAGTAGATAATGCAACACACTGCAACCTGTAGATATTGCCACATGGCTCCCCTTTAGATAGTGCCATACGACCCCCCCCTGTACATACTGCCACAGTGCCCACTTTAGATAGTGCCACACCCACCCCTGTAGAGAATGCCACAGTGCCCTCTGTAGATAATGCCACAGTGCCCTCTGTAGAGAATGCCACAGCGCCATCTGAAGATAATGCCACACACCACCAGTAGATAATACCACACAGCCCCCTGTAGATAGTGCCACACAACCCCCTGTAGATAGTGCCACACACACTACCTTGTAGATAGTACCACACACACCCTGTAGATAGTGCCACACACCTCCTATAGACAGTGCCACACACGCCCTGTAGATAGCGCCACACACACTCCACCCTGTAGATAGCTGCACAAACCCCACCTTGTAAATAGTGCAATTGGGGCTCCGTCTAGGAGCGGAATCCCCGGCCAGAGTATCAGCAATGCCAGGGATTCCACTCCAGGAGTAGTGAATGGCAGGGAGGGGATAGTTTCCTGCTCTGCCATAGCATTCAAATGTATATGCGTCCTGAGGACGCAGATACAATTGAATACGGCAGTTGTAATTTGCCAGGACTGTCTCTGTAAATTCAGGACAGTCCCAGAAAGTTTGGGACTGTATTTTTCAATATATTTTCTGTAATAATTTCTCCCAGTTTTTAAAATCCCTGCTTGTTCCTATTCAGTTGGAACATTCATTGTTTACTTCCAGTGGATACAATTTTGTCCATAATCATGTGATGGACACACATGTGCACGGCTCGTTAAGGTATGTGTATTCAGAGCTGTGTCCAGTGGCGGATTAAGAAGACCATGGGCCCTGGGCTGTTACCCAAACTTGGGCCCCCCTTCTCCACCACCACCCTGCCGCGCCGTAACTATTGCTAACACTACCTAAACACTAGTACACAAAGTAGGCACATTATGCACAAAGTACACACAGTACGCACATTATGCACAAAGTACGCACATTATGCACAAAGTACGCACATTATGCACAAAGTACACACAGTACACAAAGTAGGCACATTATGCACAAAGTACGCACATTATGCACATTATGCACAAAGTACGCACAGTACACAAAGTACCACATTATGCACAAAGTACACAAAGTAGGCACATTATGCACAAAGTACGCACAGTACACAAAGTACCACATTATGCACAAAGTACGCAAATTATGCACAAAGTACGCACATTATGCACAAAGTACACAAAGTACGCACATTATGCACAAAGTACGCACATTATGCACAAAGTACGCACATTATGCACAAAGTACGCACATTATGCACAAAGTACGCACATTATGCACATTATGCACAAAGTACGCACATTATGCACAAAGTACGCACATTATGCACAAAGTACACAAAGTAGGCACATTATGCACAAAGTACGCACATTATGCACAAAGTACACAAAGTACCACATTATGCACAAAGTACACAAAGTAGGCACATTATGCACAAAGTACGCACAGTACAAAGTACGCACATTATGCACAAAGTACGCACATTATGCACAAAGTACGCACAGTACACAAAGTACACACATTATGCACAAAGTACACAAAGTAGGCACATTATACACAAAGTATGCATAGTACACAAAGTACACACGAGTATGCACATTATACACTAAGTAGGCACATTATACACGAGTATGCACATTATACACAAAGTACACCTTGTAAACACATGAATATGGACATTAAACATACATGAATATGGACATTAAACATACATGAATATGGACATTAAACACACATGAATATGGATATTAAACACACATGCACTTACCTTTTATGTCTTCACTGCAGCTCTTCTCCTGCTCACAGCACAGAGCCCGCCGACAGTCTCCCCTCCCCCATGTCCCGACAGCTAGCAGCAGAGATGTTTAGAGCAGGGAAGGGGGGCTGGAGGGGGAGCTTCTAAAGCAGCACAGACCACGGCTGCTAAGTAGAAGCAAAGCTCCCCTCGCCTGACAGGTGCGGTCCTGGCACCGGGGCTCCCTCCGGTGCTAGCGACGCCACTGGGCATGAGGGGGTTCGGGCGGTCATAGGCTCCTTGGGCCCCCTGGCAGTCTTGGGCCCCGGGCGACCGCCCGAAACGCCCTAATGATAATCCGCCACTGGCTGTGTCTTCTGACAAACCCAGCACCTGTATAATAATGAATCTTCCTACTGAATAACAATAAGCAGAGATCTTAAAACCATCAGAATCTAATACAGTAAGTATATTGGAAAACTGTATAACTCTTAATTATATAAAAAATTTAATAAATTTGCTAAAAGCGGACAACCCCTTTAACACAAGGCCTCAAGACAGAGATGTAATACACTACAATAGTGAATATTTGGGGCATGATAGTTATGTAATTTAATATGACTGGTATGCGAAGGATATACGTAGAGTCAATTGCCCATCCTAGTGTAACGTCCGTGGTCGCTGACCACGAACTCGTTCCATCCAGTCGACGCCCTTCTCTCCAGAAATGTCTGCACATACGGCCATCCTCTTCAACAGTGACCACCAGGGTGCGCTCGCCAGCTCAGTCCAGACTTAAGAAGCCAAAGCGCACGCAGGTGGGAGATTGAGCTGATTGCTCCGAGAGCACCCTGGGCTATAAGAAGGACTGTGCCCCTCCCTGCAATGACTGAGCGTTGTTTGTCGTATCTAAAGTTTGTCTATGCAAATGGTCTCCTAGTGTTTTCCAGTTCCCAGTGTTCCCCGTACCTGTCTCCTGTATCCTGTGCTATTCTGGTCAAGTGCCATGCTGAGCTGTAGTCGTGCTGTGCTGTATTCCACACCTGTCCTGCTACTCCACGCCTGACGTCTACCTGCTGCCTAGTCCCAGCAAAGCCTGCCTTGCTACTATCCGAGCTGCCACAGGTACACTATACGAACTATAGACTGTGACCTGCGCCCTGTTGGCCAGCTACCATACCGTCAAGGCGGTATGGCCCAGTGGGTCTACGAACCCAACGTGACAGTACGCTGGTCGATCCAAGACCAAGATGACGTCGCAAGAGATGTGGACGGATATGCTAGACCTCCGGTCTCGACAGGACCAACTCCTCCAGGCCTTGAACATTATCGCACGTCAGCAGGAGGCGCTAGCTGCCGTTCCTCCTACTACACCTCCTGGCAGTGTTGATACTCAGACTACACCTCCTGGCAGTGTTGATCCCTGTTTTTCTTTGCCACTTCCTGACCACTATGATGGAGACGCAGGGACCTGTCGTGGATTTTTGAACCAGTGCCAGATCCACTTCAGACTGTATGCAAGGGCATTTTCGTCTGATGGCGCAAGGGCAGAAACCCGTGAGGTTCCTCCGGACATTTCGCATGGTGTTTGAGGAGCCTGGACGAGTCTCGTCTGCAGCGGTTTCCTTGCTGAACCTACGCCAAGGAGACACCTCCGTGGGCGAGTACGCCATCCACTTCGGCACCCTGGCGGGAGAACTGTTGTGGGACAATGCGGCCCTGGTGGCAACATTCTGGCAGGGACTGTCTCCTAAGATTAAGGACGAACTAGCCGCTCGAGATCTATCGTCTACCCTGGATGACCTGATCCTTCTGGCCACCCGAATTGATATAAGGAGAATAGCTCCGAGAAGCTCGTCAGGAGGGAGGCCTCCCTAGTCCGGTCTCTACCTTGCAGCGACCCCTGCTGTCCTCTGATGCCGACCCTCCTGAAGAGTCTGTGAGAATGGACCAATGTAAGGTTTCCACCCAGGAGAGACAACGCATACGCACTTCGGGACTATGTCTATATTTCGGCCTCGGAGGCTATCTTGTGCATCTGTGTCCCCAAAAGCTCCAAAGCCTAGGGTTGGTAGGAGAGACAACCTTGGGTAAAGAAGTACTTCCGTCTAAATTTTACATCGCCGTGACCATAGTGTCCGGCGGGAAAACGCATGGGGTCTCTGCGTATCTGGACTCTGGATCCGCTGCTAATTTCATTCGTAGAGACCTGGTGGATTGTCTCCAATTGCCCACTACCCCTCTGGAGAGGCCGTTGGTGGTTAAATCTGTGAATGGACTACCTCTGCCAGACTCAGTTATTGCTGTAACCAAGCCGCTGAGGCTCCAAGTAGGAGCTCTCCACTCCAAGCTCCTCTCGTTCTTTGTCTTGTCCAAAGCCGTTAACCCCGTGCTGCTGGGCCTGCCTTGGCTCCGACTACATGCCCCAGTCCTGGACTGGAACTCTGAAGAGGTTCTCCAGTGGGGCCCCGAGTGTCACAACCATTGCCTGGTACAGATTAGTTCGGCTTAGCCTCTTCTGTCCCAGTCATTGGCAGGATTACCTGGTCATTATGCTGCATTTTCGGACGTCTTCAGCAAGAGGGAGGCGGAGACGCTGCCCCCACACCGGGCATATGACTGTCCTATCGACCTGATTCCTGGTGCATCCCTTCCCTGTGGTAGGGTATATCCTCCCTCCTTGCCAGAGACTCTGTCAATGTCCGCCTATGTTAAAGAGAACTTGGAGAGGGCTTCATATGGAAGTCTTCCTCCCCGGCAAGAGCCGGGTTCTTCTTATTCAAGAAAAGGGATGGTTCCCTGCGTCCTTGTATCGACTACCGGGGTCTCAACCAGATCACGGTGAAAAATAAGTATCCGTTGCCATTAATCTCAGAACTGTTTGATCGTATACGTGGTGCCAAGATTTTTTCCAAGCTAGACCTGCGTGGGGCTTACAACCTAATCCGAATTCGCCAGGTTGACGAATGGAAGACTGCATTTAACACCCGTGATGGACACTATGAATATCTAGTAAGGCCCTTCGGCCTGTGTAATGCTCCCGCGGTCTTCCAGGAGTTTGTTAATGACATCTTCCGTGACCTCCTCTATGTTTGTGTAGTAGTCTATCTTGATGACATATTGATTTTTTCTCCAGATCCTATGACTCATCAGAGACATGTCCGTCAAGTTTTGCTGCGGTTAAGGGAGAATCTTCTGTACGCCAAGTTGGAGAAGTGCGTGTTTGAGAAAGATGCTCTACCCTTCCTGGGCTACATCGTCTCGAATCGAGGTCTCGAGATGGATCCTGAAAAGGTAAAATCCGTCCTGGAATGGCCACGCCCTCAAGGCTTGAGGGCCATACAGCACTTTCTGGGATTGGCCAATTTTTACAGACAGTTCATCCCAAACTTCTCCTCACTGACATCTCCTATCTCTAACCTCACCAAGAAGGGCATGAACGCCAAGGTGTGGACTCCTGAGGCATTCACTAGCCTGAAGAGTGCCTTCACGTCAGCCTCTATCCTCCATCATCCAAATGTTTCTCTACAGTTTTCGTTGGAGGTGGACGCCTCCTCTGTTGGTGCTGGTGCACTCCTCTTCCAGAGAGGTTCCAAGGGCAAGTCAATGGTATGTGGGTATTTCTCTAAGCTCTTGTCTTCCGCAGAACGCAACTACTCGATTGGGGATCGGGAGTTACTGGCCATCAAATTGGATCTGGAGAAGTGGAGATATCTACTAGGGGGCGCAGCTCATCACATTCTAATTTTTACGGACCACAAGAATCTCACCTATCTCCAGATGGCCCAACGGCTAAATCCTCATCAGGCCAGGTGGTCGCTGTTCTTTACAAGGTTCCAGTCTGAGCTCCATTATCGCCCGGCTGACAAGAATGTGAGGGCCGATGCATTGTTGCGATCTTTCGAAACAGAGAACACCATGGAAGTTCCACAGAATATTATTGATCTGTCTTGCATTGTCTTTGTCAACCCCCTGCAAGTTGGGGACATTCCTCCAGGGAGGTCCTTTGTGCACCTGGCTGACAGAAGGAGAATCCTCCGCTGGGGACACTGCTCTAGACTGGCAGGTCACGCGGAGACCCGTAAAACCAGAGACCTGATTGCCCGTCATTTCTGGTGGCCCACGCTGCCCAAAGACATTATGGACATTGTTTCTTTCTGCTCAGTGTGTGCAGCTAACAAGGTCGCTCACTCCAGACCTGCTGGTCTGCTCCAGCCATTAACTGTGCTCGATGCTCCCTGGCAGCATATAGCTATGGACTTTGTTACGGGCCTGCATCTCTATGCCGGATGCAGTACTGTCTGGGTGGGGGTGGATCGATTTTCAAAGATGGCCCACTTTGTTCCTCTGACCGGTCTTCCTTCTGCTCCTCTGCTGGCCAAGCTGTTCATACAACACATCTTCCGCCTGCACGGCATGTCGGAGCATATTGTATCTGATCGGGGGGTTCAGTTCACCTCGAAGTTCTGGAGAGCCCTCTGCGGACTTCTCGGTGTGAAGTTGGACTTTTCCTCAGCCTACCATCCTCAGTCCAATGGTCAGGTCGAGAGGATCAATCAGATCTTGGAGAATTACCTACGCCACTTCATCTCCAAGCAGCATGATGACTGGGTGCAGCTGCTTCCATGGGCTGAGTTCTCATATAATAATCACACCATCGAGTCCACAAGGAATACACCGTTCTTAATTGTCTATGGCCAACACCCACGAATTCCTCTCACAGTGCCCGATACGTCCGAGGTACCAGCGGCTGACTTTGCTTTTAGAGACTTCCTGCAGATCTGGCAGCAGACTCGATCCTCCATCCTACTGGCATGAAATGGAAGGCTGACACAAGGAGAAGAGAACCTCCTCAATTTCTCCCTGGCACGAAGGTCTGGCTGTGTTCTAGGAATATCCGACTAAGGGTGCCATCATACAAATTTGCTCCCAGGTTGCTCGGACCCTTCAAGATCCTACAGCAGATCAACCCTGTCGCCTACAAGCTTCGGCTGCATCCTACCCTCAAGATCCCCAACTCCTTCCATGTTTTCCTCCTGAAGCCGGTGATTCTGAACCTCCAGCGGTCCTTCAGACACCTTTGAGGTTAAGGAAATCGTGGACACTAAAAAAGTAAGAGGAAGAACCTTTTATTTAGTAGATTGGAAGGGGTTTGGTCCAGAAGAGAGGTCCTGGGAGCCAGAAGAGAATCTCAATGCTCCTACCCTCATTAAGAGGATTCTCTCTTGTTCTGGACCCAAAAGGAGGGGGGATACTGTAACGTCCGTGGTCACTGACCATGAACTCCTTCCATCCAGACGACGCCCTTCTCTCCAGAGATGTCTCAACATATGGCCGCCCTGTTCCACAGTGACCACCAGGGTTCGCTCGCGAGTTTAGTCCAGACTTAAGAAGCCAAAGCGCACGCAGGTGGGAGATTGAGCAGATTGCTCTGAGAGCACCATGTGCTATAAGAAGGGATGTGCCCCTCCCTGCAATGCCTGAGTGTTGATTGTCGTATCCAAAGTTTGTCTATGCAAATGGTCTCCTAGTGTTTTCCAGTTCCCTTTGTTCCCCGTACCTGTATCCTGTGCTATCCTGGTCAAGTGCCGTGCTGAGCTGTACTTGTGCTGTGCTGTATTCCACGCCTGTCCTGCTACTCCATGCCTAACGTCTACCTGCTGCCTAGTCCCAGCCAAGCCTGCCTTGCTATTATCCGAGCTGCCACAGGTACACTATACGAACTATAGACTGTGACCTGCGCCCTGTTGGCCAGCTGCCATACCATCAAGGCAGTACGGCCCAGTGGGTCCACGAACCCAACATGACACCTAGATTGGCATCAATATGTACTATTAGGATAAGGGCTTATTCAGACAAACGTATACATAGTCCGTGTGACGGACATTTTTTTAACCACACGGCTGCATGTATTTCTATGGGGCTATTCACATGGCCGTTGTTTTAACGGACCGTGTGAAGGGACCATGAAAAAATAGGACATGTCCTATTTTTGTCCGTTTTCACGGATCCCTCAATAGACTCAAGTCTATGAAGGATCCGTGAAAATGTGTCTTTACACTTGTTCGTCTGAATAAGCCCTAATTGTGTTACATGGATTAAGATATAAAACGTGACTCCAACGCTACAAATGTACTTGGACTAAGACTAGGAAGAAACAACCCCTTAGCTCAATCCTTAAAATGTTCTGTACTTATTGAACAACTGAGTTTGAAATAGCGTGTGAAACATAATATCACTACTTAAAGGCACTGAAGTCATTGATTACAAATTGTGTTTTCAGGAAGCAATAAAGTGTTATATGATCATCTGTTTTACAAATCTATAAAAAAAATCGTGTTCTGTACTTAATTTTTTAAAATAAGCACTCCAGGTTTGTGTCACCCCTACTTCCCGTTTGTAAATGTAATGCAGTGATGTGTAGTGGGGTCATGTGATCTGTATTCTGACAGCACAAATCCAACAATGTATACTGTAAAAAACAAATGTCAGTCTCTCGATGCAAGTCAATAAGACTCACATCGAGACTCTCATAGATTTGCATTGAGAGCCTGACTACTGGTCCCTACAGCAGACACTGTAGGATACAGGGAGTAAGAATGAAGATCACTTGACCCCATAGTGTAATGGAACAGTGGTCCCTGAAATACGCCAGGTAAGACAATATACATGTCCTCATTCATAGTTGCCAACATTTGAAAATGTTTTCCAGGGACACTTAGGGTGTGGCGTCTTTGGTGGGTGTGTTTATGGGCCGTAGCTTATCCGATGGGTGTGGCTAATGGGCATAACTTTATTCCCAGAATTTCTACGTACAAACGAACAAAAATTTCTGCACTAGTTTGGCTGACAACTACTATTGTGGCTGGTATCTCTCTCTGGTTATCCGGTTGTTTACATGAAGGTGATGTCTCACTCTATCACTAGGACTAGGTTATATGTGCTGACCACTGCTGGCAGCATTAAAAAATCAGCGTAGATAATCCCACATTCAGTGCCCCATGTAGATGGTGCTTCACACTGCCCCCAGTAGATAGTGCCACACACTGCTCCCTGTAGATATTGCCACATTGCCCCCTGTAGATAGTGCCACACTGCCCTCTGTAGATAATGTCAGTGCCCTACACCCCCCTGTAGATAGAGCTACACAACTTCTCTGTAGATAGAGCCACATAGTCCCCAAGTAGATAGTGCCATAGTGCCCTCTGTAGACAATGCCACAGTGCTCTCTGTTGATAATGCCACAGTGCCCTCAGTAGATAATGCCACAGTGCCCTCTGTAGGAAATGCCACACCCCCTGTATATAATGCCATACCCCCTGTAGATAATGCTACAGTGCCCTCAGTAGATGATGCCACAATTTCCTCTGTAGATAATGTCACAATGCCCTCTGTAGATAGTGCCACAGTGCCATCTGTAGATGGTGCCACACAGCCCCCATGTAAATGGTGCCACCCTACCCTGAAGAAGATGCCACAAACACCCTCTGTAGATGGTACCACACACACCCCCTTGTAGATAGTGCCACACAGCCCCTTGTAGATAGTGCCACACACCTTTGTAGATAGTGCTACACCCCCCCTTTCTGTAGATAGCGCCATTGGGCTATCTCTAGGAGTGGAATCCCCAGCCAGAGCGTTGCTGATGCTTTGGCTGGGGATTGATATCCTGGAGCTGCCTGTGGCGTCACTGTCCATATATGGACAGTGACGTCAGGGGGCTACCTCTAGGAGCAGAATACCCGGCCAGAGCGTCGGTAATGCTCTGGCCGGTGATTCTGCTCCTGGAGAAGCCCCCGATCACTGTCCATATATGGATAGTGATGTCAGGGGCTTCTCCAGGAGTGGAATCCCTAGCCAACACCCTAGGCGGGGATTCACTCCAGAAGGAGCCCCTGACGACCCTGTCCATACATGGACAGGAATGTCAGGGGCTCCCTCTAGGAGCGGAACACCCAGCCAAAGCATCAGCAACGCTCTGGCCGGGGATTCCGGTCCAGGAGGACCCCCTAACGTCACTGTCCATATATGGACAAGGACGTCAGGGGCTCCCTCTAGGAGCAGAATATCCATCCAGAGCGTAGGCAACAATCTGGCCAGGGATTCCGCTCCAGGAGTGAATGGTAGAGAAGGGAACGGATTATTTCCTGCTCTAGAATAGTGCTCAATTGTATCTGTGTCCTGAGGACACAGATACAATTCAATATGGCAGTTGCCAGGACACGTCCAGGACACTAATTTGCCGGGACTGTCTCTGTAAATTCAGGACAATCCTGGCTAATTCGGGACTGTTGGAAACTACTATTCAAGACTTTATGGAGTGACTCAATATTTGATTCATTGTCTTTTGTGAGTGTTTATGCAGATTGTATCTTCTTTGTGTAGCAATAAAAGCTTAGATATTATATTTGATGGAAATCTGTTAAAATGCGCTTATTGCTGCAACTAAGCGACATCAAAAACACCACTTGCTCACTACAAGAATATCTACGAAGTACATCATATAAAAAGTTTCTTACGCCAAATCTGCAGCAGCATTTCCTGGTTGGGCTGTTTAGTGGCTATGATTCCTATGACTGTCATCCACTAAGTCATTAGTGACTCAAACCTTTACCCCTCATGATTGGCTGTGCTAAAGGGAGAGCTGCCTGCAAGGCATTATGGGGAAGCTCAATGGGCCCGAGGTCGTGTGATCCTTCTTCTCTGTCATTTTGTCTTCTTCTGATTTGTAAAATAATGGTCGCCATTTTGAACGATTCGTGCAAGACGAATCCCAAAAGTTTCAGATTAGCTAAAATCCGAAATTTTTGGGAAATATGTAATGCATTCCATTCGTGTAGAATCGATTCACTCATCTCTGTTGACGACACATGTGAGGCCAACTCGCTATTTAAATCAATGTATGTTACAGGAACAGACCAATGAGAGTGTCATTCCCAAAGTAAATGGGAGACCCAGCTGCAGGATCCCCACCGATGTGATTCTAATGACCTGTCGGACTGACATATCAATAAATTATAATAACTCCTTTAACGTACCTTTTTATTTCAATATTCTATTAAGCTATCTATCTTTTGTGATTGCAACACAGAAATATATAAGTTGCCTTTAATTATTCGACAAAGAATTTAAGGGCTCGTTCACATCAGCGTCAGCTTTCCGTTGATGGGTTCCGCTAGACCTTTCCGTCGGAGGAAACCATCAACGTAAAGGCAACCGGAAACCATGGCTTCTGTTTGCATTACCATTGATTTCAATAGTAATGCTTCCATTGCAAATGGTTTCCGTTTGTTTCCGTTCCGTAAGGTTTCCACTTTTTTGGGGGAAACAATAGCGCAGTCAACTACACTATTGTTTCCGTCAAAAAAACGGAAACCTTACAGAACGGAGACCATTTGCAACGGAAGCATTACCATTTCAATTAATGGTAATACAGACGAAAGCTATGGTTTCCATTTGCCTTTCCGTTGATGGGCTCCTCTGACGGAAAGGTCGGGCAGAACCCATCAACGGAAGGCTGACGCTTATGTGAACACACCCTAACAAATTCATTAATAATAATATTCCAGCTGAGTAACATATACCATAAATAATTTGGTTTAACTGATGTGAACTAAAAAAATTAAATAAATTCTTTGTACAATGGCATAACACTTACTTGTTTAATGACAGGTCAAGAATAAACTTGGAACCAAAGGCCTCTATCTGGAAACTAGTCTGGGCAAGATGCACAGCCTAAGAGTAAAAAAAAGTTTTTGTTATAAACAATTGCATTAACTAAACTTGATTAATTCATATAGTTAAAGTAAAAGATTACTAGCCATAAATTTTAGAATTTTTTATTTATTTATTTATAATTCATCTTAAAATTATTGATTTATTTCATAATTACAATTACATATTAGCTGGCTTATCAATAATGTATACTACATTGCCCCTCTCAAAAGCCACCATGTTGAATGCAACTTAAAAATCTTTTTAACATATTTAAGTTCTTGACTTTTAATTCACCCAGTAAACTAGACCCCAATCTAGAGGTCTGTTCCCCACACAGATTTAGAAGTATGCTTTATATCAGAAATTCTAAATCTTTTTCTCCTGGGGCCTCACCAATCGGAACACGGTGATGCAGGGCATCTCCATGGGTCGAAGTCTATGCCAAAATTAAAAATGACATCAATTTATCTTTAATCAATTTATCAATTTGTCTCCTGAGCCCAATATAACATCACAAAAAGCACAAAGGAGTCAGTTATGATGATTAACCAGAGATTGCTGCAGCCAAACAAACGCCTGTGTAACATATGGTTGTCATGATACCAGAATTCGGCCGCATACTTACAGTAGTATTGCGATTCTCGATACCAAAACAATACTTTGCCAACAATAAAATATTTTGAACCTCCATGTGCATCACATTAAAGGGGTTGTCCACTACCGGACAACTGATGACCTATCCACCGGAGAGGTCATCAGTATATGATCTGTGGGGGTCCGAAACCCAGACCCCGCACCTATTAGCTTCTGGAACCGGATGTCATTGCCCAATATGCAATGTTCGCAGCTGGAAGCAGTTGGCTCCGTACATTCAAAACAGATAAAAACAAGGGGACATATATACAAAAACACCGAAAAAGGCCATACTTACAAATGGACACAGCCAGGTCAGAAACGCTGATGAAGGAGAGTGAGCAGGTGCTTTAAATAATAATAAACACTCCCACTAGTCTTGAGGGGAGTGGTGTGTGGTGCATGGGATGTGTAGTAAAGAATAATAAATGAATAGTGTATGTGCAAGTGTAATAATATAAGTGAAATATAGGGGGCAGTAATGAGTAAAGTGCCTCAATAAAAATAAATGAATAATGGGGTGCAAGTGCCTGAAATATGGAGGGATAGTGTGTAAGTCATGAGGCGCAACGTGTATAGCCAGGTAGAAGCCTATTTGTGACGCCTTGATAATTCATAGAGCGGGCTACCCTGCTTGCTAAGCCAAACAACAACACACCATGCTCTCCCAGCATCAAAGACCCGGCCGTGTCCAAAAGAAGCAAATATAAGTAATAATGAAAAATACCTGGGGTATTAGTGATCATTTTGGCCAAAAGGACGCAAGTTCGCAATCCACGACAAGGATTATTTAAAGCACCTGCTCACTCTCCTTCATCAGCGTTTCTGACCTGGCTGTGTCCATTTGTAAGTATGGCCTTTTTCTGTGTTTTTGTGTATATGTCCCCTTGTTTTTATCTGTTTTGTCTGTGCATCAGGAGCTTTTCGTTCCAGTTAGGGAGTTAGGGACTGGCAAGTGTGGGGATCCTTGTCGTGGATTGCGAGCTTGCGTCCTTTTGGCCAAAATTATCACTAATAGCCCAGGTATTTTTCATTATTACTTATATTTGCTTCTTTTGGACACAGCCGGGTCTTTGATGCTGGGAGAGCATGGTGTGTTGTTGTTTGGCTTAGCAAGAAGGGTAGCCCGCTCTATGAATTATCAAGGCATCACAAATAGGCTTCTACCTGGCTATACACGTTGCGCCTCGTGACTTACACACTATCCCTCCATGTTTCACACACTTGCACCCCATTATTCATTTCTTTTTATTGAGGCACTTTACTCATTACTGCCCCCTATATTTCACTTATATTATTACACTTGCACATACACTATTCATTTATTATTCTTTACTACACATCCCATGCACCACACACCACTCCCCTCAAGACTAGTGGGAGTGGCTATTATTATTTAAAGCACCTGCTCACTCTCCTTCATCAGCGTTTCTGACCTGGCTGTGTCCATTTGTAAGTATGGCCTTTTTCGGTGTTTTTGTATATATGTCCCCTTGTTTTTATCTGTTTTGTCTGTGCATCAGGAGCTTTTCATTCCAGTTAGGGAGTTAGAGACTCGCAAGACTGGGGATCCTTGTCGTGGATTGCGAGCTTGCGTCCTTTTGGCCAAAATTATCACTAATACCCCAGGTATTTTTCATTATTACTTATATTTGCTTCTTTTGGACACAGCCGGGTCTTTGATGCTGGGAGAGCATGGTGTGTTGTTGTTTGGCTTAGCAAGCAGGGTAGCCCGCTCTATGAATTATCAAGGCGTCACAAATAGGCTTCTACCTGGCTATACACGTTGCGCCTCATGACTTACACACTATCCCTCCATGTTTCACACACTTGCACCCCATTATTAATTTATTTTTATTGAGGCACTTTACTCATTACTGCCCCCTATATTTCACTTATATTATTACACTTGCACATACACTATTCATTTATTATTCTTTACTACACATCCCATGCACCACACACCACTCCCCTCAAGACTAGTGGGAGTGGCTATTATTATTTAAAGCACCTGCTCACTCTCCTTCATCAGCGTTTCTGACCTGGCTGTGTCCATTTCTAAGTATAGCCTTTTTCTGTGTTTTTGGCTCCGTACATTGCATAGCGGCCGTGCAGCAGAACTGCAGCTCTGCTCCTATTCACCGGGCTTGGCGACTCTGCAGCTGCCTTTCCACCCGAGCGCTCCTTCTCTGTTCAGTGGCATAACTACCACTGTATCAGCCATAGCGGCGCCACCAGGCATGAGGGAGCCCGTTCCACTAGCCGGTCAGTGGTGTCCGTCATGCGGTGGATCCGTTCCTCTGGTTATTTTCATTGTTCTCTTTCTCTTAAAGAACAGAACAATGGAAATAGCAATGAAGTTGTGAATACAGCCTTACAAAATATGTTTACAAGATATTTATGGTACATATTTATAGCATTTCTCTAATTGAAATATTTGATTAATATTTGTATAACTGCAATGCAACATTATTATCCAGTAACTGTACAGACCTATATAACAGATCCTACTTTTTTAAATAATCAGAAGACACTTCATTATAATTAGAAAAAATTATAGTAAAAGTCATAAATTTACATACATCTTAGCAACATTAAAACCCAGTTTTTCACAATTCCTGACATTTAATTCCTGTACACATTCCCTCTGTTAAGTCAGTTAGGATCACTACTATATTTCCAGAACATGGAATGTTTGGATAATACTTGAGACAATTATTTATTTTAGTTTTTATCACTTTCATCACATTCCAAGTAGTAGAAGACCCATTAGCACCCAAGCCTTAACCTCCTGACTGCTGTCTAAAACTGTGGTATCAATATCTCCAATAATTTTTCTTCCTCATAGTGCCATCTATTTTGTGGCCAACTGCATATGAAGACAAAACATTTTACTTTTTGGAGAAATGTCCTCTGGTCTGATGAAACATAGAACTGTTTGGCCATCATGACTATCGTTATGTATGGAGAAAAACGGGGGATGCTTGCAAGCAAAAGAACACAGACCCAACTGTGAAGCGTGGGTTTGTCAGCATCATAATGTGGGGGTGCTTTACTGCAGTAGGGACTGCTGCACTTTACAATATAGATGGCGTTTTAAGAAAGTAAAATTATGTGAAGATATTGAAGCAACATCTCAAGACATCAGTCAGGAACTTACAGCTTGGGTGCAAACTGGTCTTCTAAATGGACAACGAACTGAAAAAGTGTCTCCCACACTGGACAACTGCATCAGCACACGATCTTTTAGGTCTCATTCAGACGAGCGTAAGGCTGGGTTCACACGACCTATTTTCAGGCGTAAACGAGGCGTATTATGCCTCGTTTTACGTCTGAAAATAGGGCTCCAATACGTTGGCAAACATCTGCCCATTCATTTGAATGGGTTTGCCGACGTACTGTGCAGACGACCTGTCATTTACGCGTCGTCGTTTGACAGCTGTCAAATGACGACGCGTAAATTGACTGCCTCGGCAAAGAAGTGCAGGACACTTCTTTGCAACGTAATTTGAGCCGTTCTTCATTGAAGTCAATGAAGAGCAGCTCAAGATTACGAGCATCAAAGACGCCTCGCATAATACGAGGAGGAGCTTTTACGTCTGAAACGAGGCAGCTGCTTTCTCCTGAAAACAGTCTGTCTTTTCAGACGTAAAAGACAGTTCACGTGTGCACATACCCTAATACTCGTCCGTGTGCTGTGCGTTGAAATCACTCACAGTACATGGATCCATGCAATTCAATGAGGCCATTCACACATGTGTTGTTTTTCATGCTGCGAGGGTCCGTTGCGTGAAACTCACTGCATGTCCTATATTGGAGCGTTTTCACATCCGTGTGATGTTCGTGTTTCACGCATCAAATTCATTGAAAAGAAGAGAAATAAAAAAGATTTTTTTTTAAATTAAGTGAAAAACGCATACCGCACACAAACCAAACTGATGCCAATACGCAAACCACACGGACAAGAAATGTAGTAAAAACGCTGCGTTTTTTACGCACGCAAATCGGACACGCTCGTCTGAATGTAGCTTTACTGAGCTTCACAAGAACTGGAGTCCTGAATTAAACACCACATGTGTGTTTAAATCTCTTCTTACCGGGAATATAATAAGATTGTTCAGGCTAACATTGAGGGCAAGACAAGACTGTGTTTAATGCCAAATTATTTTATGGTATGTTCTCACTTGCTGATGACCTAATCTCCCATTGCTGCATATAGTAGATGACACATTCTTCATACTTCATACAGAAAAGCTTTCTGTGGCTATTACTGGCATTACATTTGATGGGCTTTGCAATAACAAATTAAGTGTAGCTATGATATACTGTAACTCTTCATTTTTTAACTCTCACAAGTACACACGCTCAGTATTGTTAAATGTTGAATTGTATTATGCCCTAGTTTCCTCAGAGATCCTTGCTAGAACAAAATGTTTTTAGACAAGCTACAAAAAAGTTGGTACACCGCAACAAAAATGGTCCCAATGTCACTTAGTGATATCTTCTGTAATGTACTGTAGACAAAACTGAATCCAGTATTGTTGATTTAATTTGTTACATAGAAATACACTGTTGCCCTATATGTACAGAACATATATAGTTAGAAAAATGTTTGTATCACATAGTAAAAAAAATACAAGTGTGACCACAAAAATTTTATTTCACTCCTAAATTTTTGGACAGGAGCCAAAGTCACCAAAGTGATATTTTTTTAAAACAGGGAGCCCTGGCTACCTGTAGTTGCTACTGTAGGGAGCTTGGGAGTTAACCGAATACTGTATTATTATTGAGTTCAATGTAGAACAGTAAGCCTTGATCTGTGGCCCGGTCTGGGCTTACAAAAAGTCCAAAATAACACGTCAACATTGACAGTTGGCAAAAATCTAGGCGGAAGATATTATTATCTGCTTATTGAGCTTGCCATCTTAACTCTATAGATCTAGACACCTTTAAAGACTTTTACAATTGAGCTGGCACTTGAAGGGGTTTTGCATAACATGCAGATACTGTAGCATAGATTTATTGTGTGTGTGTGTGTGTGTGTGTGTGTGTGTGTGTATATATATATATATATATATATATATATATATATATATATATACACAATAAATAAACACTATTTAATGATAGCAATGCTTATGTGAAAAAATGCTTAAGAAAAGCAACGTGAGTAGAAAGACATCTAGGAAAAAACAACATTCCTGTGGGAAATTAAATATAAAAAGAGAGATCAGCATTAAGGTCAAAGGGTACAAAAAGAGAAGAAAAAGTATGAGATAAAAAAGTATGGAGGAGAGGGTGCAGAAGGTGGGAAGAAAAAGAAGAGTAAATGAAAAAAAAACAGACAATTCACACAGCAGCCCACTTTACATTTCCGAACTTCAAGAGCGCTAACCATACAAGTAATGTATCTATGGGGCCCCAGTATTCTCAGCTCAACACTGCACAAACCTAAGCTGTTGTTTTTGGGGCTAAATGAACATTAAGGGCATGTTCACACATGGCAGAGTTTTTCCACTGCAAATGTTGGTGCAGATTTGGGGCAATTACGCAACGAATCTGCAGTAACATTTGCATATTTGACAGGTAATTCAGACGTTGGAGAAAACACAGCGGACTTGCCACAGATTTCAGTTTTTGCATTGCAAAGGCTGAAATCCGCAGTGAAATTCTGCTGCTTCTCCGCAACAGACACTGCATGCTGCGGAGGGAAAATTCCGCACCACAGCCTATGGTCCGCAGCGGAGTTTTCCGCAATGTCTGAACTAACTTGCCTAAAAATGTATTGAAACAAATGTCAAAAACGGCTGCTGGAGAATTTCACTGCGGACTGTCCGCAGCGGAATTTCTCAGCAATTCCGCCACGTGTGAACATGCCCTAAGGGGGAAATTTATTCAGTACTATGCACCAGTTTTCTGTGGTAGAAAAGTCGCAATATGTGCAAAACCCTTGTTTTTTCACAAAAAATGTTGCACCCACATCCTGACAAATTCATTATAATTTACCCCAGAAACTGGTGGAAATTATAGCGGAAATTTCCTTCTGGTGTATATTTTACTGCAGCGCTCTTTATATTAGGACTGGTGTATGGAACCCCTTTTTATTTTTTATTTATTGTATAAAGTCCTGTATACAGAGAATATAAAATAAAGTACAGAATTTCCTTCAGGTCTCCTTTGGTTTACACAGCATGGTTTATGATATATACGGCAGTAAACATTCGGTAAACATACTGTATTAGGCTTCGTTCACATCTGCGTCAGAGCTCCGTTCCGACGATCAATAGCGTAGTCTATTTATTCTGTCAAAACGACGGAACCCTTGCACAACGGAGACAAACGGAAATCACTGGCACCGGTTCCGTCACCATTGAAATCAATGATGAGGGAAACTGAAACATATGGTTTCCGTTTGTGTCAGTCAGGGCTCCGTTCTGACGGGAAGCTCCGACGGAACGGAGCCCTAACGCAGATGTGAACGAAGCCTAAGACATGTAAAATCAAACATTGAGTTATCAATGTCACAAATGATAGGTAGAAGATACTATTTAATTCATATTGTTACATGGCTCACTAACTAACTTATTACATGGCTCACTAGCACTATTATTTGTACTAAAATACCAATAGATTGCTCTGTTCTGTATGTAACACACCAGTGATCTGTTGTGAATGTGCCCTTCTCAGATAGTAGATTGTACAACGTAGATTTTAACAGTTACCGAATTGTATGTTTTTATTCCAAAATCACATGTATAGAACATTTGTAACACCCCTCTAGATTTGGTTTAAAACAGGGAGCCCTGGCTACCTGTAGTTGCTACTGTAGGGAGCTTGGGAGTTAACCGAATACTGTATTATTATTGAGTTCAATGTAGAACAGTAAGCCTTGATCTGTGGCCCGGTCTGGGCTTACAAAAAGTCCAAAAGTACAGTGGCGTAGCTATAGGGGTCGCAGCGGTCGCAGTTGCGACTGGGCCTCTAAGCCTGGGGGGCCCATGGGGCCCCCATTGCGATACAGCATGCTGGTTAAATACATTTTCTGTGCCGTGAAGCCGGCAGTTCCTGGTTACGGTCACATGGTACACTTAGTGTACCATGTGACCGTGCCGTCACGTGACACGTCTTCCAGCCAGTGCAGTGGCAGAGCCAGTGCGGAGGACTCCAGGTGAGCAGCAGAGTCTGTATTGTAGTGTAGTGTATTGTCTTGTAATGTAATGTATTGTGTTGTGCTGTATTGTATTGTGTTGTCTTGTATTATACTAGGGGGCTGTTGGGCAAGGCGGCTGGACATAGGCACGCGCAGGGGTCTAGTGATGGTGGTGTTGGGGAGGGGTAGGGGGGGCCAAGCTGAATTCTTGCACCCGGGCCCATGAGCCTTTAGCTACGCCCCTGGATCTGTATACTTAGGGCTTGTCCACACACAACGCAATTCCATTGAAAAACGCAGACATGCCTCTGCAACAAAAATGCACCATTTCCTGCGTTTTTTACTGCAATAACATGGTGTGTACATTGCTGCGTTTTTCTAAATGCAAGGAGATGGTGACATCTCCTCTGAAAAACGCAGCAATTCTGTTCACATTCTGCAGCAGGAATTGACATGAAAAATACGCACCGCAGGTGAATTTTCGGCTTGGAATTTTTACGCAGCGTGTGGATGGGATTTGTTAAATCTCATCCACTATGCTGCTACTGTATTCTGCTGCGTTTTTTCCGTCCACAATTCCGGATGGAAAAAACTTAGCAATTCCGCAGCGTGTGGACGAGCCCTTACATAGTATTATCACAGCGCAAAGTAAAATAAAAGTAAATAGAAAAAGCTTTTTTCAATGTCTTTTCAAAGCCAGAAGGGCATAGAAAGTGGGTTCTGCCAAGCTAGCAAAGAATTGTGAGCGATGTGAACAAAAAGGACCTTGAAATTACCTTGCAACTAACCAATTCCCTAGAAATTGTCATTATAATTAATGCAAATTATAACTCATTTTCATTTTCTATTTTGACTAAGTATGGAATTAATTAAGGTCATTCATACCTTATGTTTATATTAATATGACTTCTTTTATCTAATTGATATAGAGATGATAGAAAAACCGACTGACAGACAGACAGAAAGACAGACAGAGAGACAGAGATGGATGGATAGATAGATAGATAGATAGATAGATAGATAGATAGATAGATAGATAGATAGATAGATAGATAGATAGATAGATAGATAGATAGATAGATAGATAGGTAGGTAGGTAGGTAGGTAGGTAGGTAGATAGATAGATAGATAGATAGATAGATAGATAGATAGATAGATAGATAGATAGATAGATAGATAGATAGATAGATAGATAGATAGATAGATAATTTAAATGATAAGGACATGTACCCAATATGAATAAATCACATACATGACACCACATGACTCCTTAGTGATGATGATGATGATGATGATGATGGTTCTGACGATAACCAGTGAATCATTCTACTCTATGAGGTGATTAACTGTGACAACAAGGTTACTTTGTTGCCTCATTCTACGCTTCATTGCATGGCTGTATGGCAATATAGATTGAAATGCTGCACTAATGAGGACACTGCAAAACACCCCCATGTTCTGTCTTCAATGCCGGTGCCGCCGCTCATTAGTGCAGCGCCAGCCGCATCACAGTACCTCATGCTGACCGCGCGCGCACACTTGTCAGGAGTGGGGCAATGGCTATATTACACCGCCGCAGCCCCGCTCTAACGGCAGAGATCAGAGAAACCTCTCATCTCTAACCACTATTCCCTTGAATGCTGTGATCAAAGCTGACCGCAGCATTCAAGGGGAAAATGAGAAGGGGGATGTCCCTGAGAAGGGGGATGTCCCTGAGAAGGGGGATGTCCCTTGGATTACATCACAGGAAATCCCTGTGACACGATTGAGGGATATACCATATACGGGCAGATAGCCCAGGGTCCCCAGAGCTGTCTGACATATTTCCTGTTGTTAGGACAGATTTAGGTATGTCCTAACAACTGCCTGTTTACTATCAGTACGCAGGCTAATGTACTGGCATTTAAATATATGCCAGTACGTTCAAGTTTAAAAATAAAAAAGTAAGTAAAAATAATGTTAAATAAAAAAAGTAAAAAAAACCACTATTTTTTTACAATAAACATTAAAATAAAAGTCTCAATACATAAAATATACATATTCGTTATCATCGCGACCGTAATAACCTGCACAAATTTATAGTGTCATTTATGATGTGTACACTTTAAAAAAAAAACTGCTTTCGTTCAATTATTAATGTGAGGCAGGAGGTGTTATGAATTTAGCATCTCCATTAGCCTCACATTAATAGTAATTAACCCCATCATGTACCTCATACATTAACCCAATTTTGTCCATTATGACTGTGAGAAACATGATGGGGTTAATTACTATTAATGTGAGGCACATGGAGGTTCAAAATTCATCGCACCACATGCCTCACATCCGAAAATGGAAGAACTTTTTTTTTTATTATTGTTGGCAAAGTATTGCTTTGGTATCGAGAATCGAAATACTACACAAATTATCGGTATCAAAGTCCAAATTCTGGTATCGTGACAACCCTAATTAGATGTATGTTGGCCGAATCTGCCAATTTCATCAGGACCGGCCGACCATCTAATGTGTATGTCGGCTTCCAGGCTCTCCGCCCAACTTAGGTGTCGGGAGAGAGAAGGGTCGGGCATGTTGAATCTCAACATATCCAATCCTTATTTTAAAAATAGATAAGGCGCTGCCAGCAGCTTTCTCACTACTCCCTGCTGAGAACACATGCACGCTCGGCCAAGATTGCATGTGTATGGGGAAGTCAGGAGAAATAGCTGTCGCCGACAGTTATCTCAAGTGTATGGGCAGCTTTAGACCAGGCAGGCATAAAATGCACCAAATTTATCACAGTGCTGCATAATGTATGATAATTTTGGTGCATCTTGCATGACCCGTTAGAAACATTTCTCTTCCTTATAACACTTTGGATTTGGCTTATTTTGTGGCATGTTTTTGGTACATTTTCAACGCACATTGGCACATTTTAAGCCATGCCACTTCTCAGAAACCACACCCCTTTTCCGTGTATGAGGTTTCCAAAATCAAAATTACGCCAAACTGCAGCAATTTGAGGCAATTTTCACCACAATGCACAAAAATTCCTAGACCCAGACACAGTAATAAATGTGCCCCAATACATAATAATTCTAACAGTTATTTGAGTTACTCTGGGTCGCAATTCAATAGAAATAAAAGGAAAAGTAATGGAAAAGAGTATGCAACTCCCTTGATACACATTTAGGGCTCATGCACACGGGTGCACAGAGGCTGCATGGTAGTGCACAAAGCCCATATGTTCAGTGCCAGTGCCATATTTAAAGGTAGCTCCCATCATGCACCATCAAGTACAGCATGCCACTATTTTCTGTTATATTTGTACGGAATCCGGCAGAGAAAAACCTCTGTGTGCCTTCGTATGAAGTCAGGGGCATATAGAGGTACAGTATGGCCCCATGCACCTCTATAGCAGCTGTATTACCATATAGTAGCCCTATGAGCCCTAAAACTTCCACTGGAATACAACTGTTACACAACAGTTTCGAGCCGTGACAAATGTACAGTCAAATGCAACTTAGACACAGTTATTGTTTTACATTGAGTTAAACAGATTTTGGATTCCTATAGTCACTTCAAGAGTACCACACAATGCAATTTATTCCACAGAAATAATGCCAATGGTGTTAACAGAACCTTAAAATTACTGTAAATAGAAAATTTTCCTTCAATCTAACCAGTGTGGTACAATTTTAGCTTTTTATCAGTAATAAAAATCAGTAGCAATCAAGAAATATATATATAACAAGTCCTGGATCTGTTACGAACAAGGGGTTTCAATAACTTGAAACTAATGGTTTTAAAAACAAAAATGCTGTATTTCTGGCCTTATTTTTTGGTCACTGATTAGCAACAGCATGAGACGTATCTTCTCTCTATTGTGGAGATCCAGTGTTGTCACTGTCACACTAGACAATTACTGGTGGCAAGTATTCATCGCAGCTGTCCGGGGGAATATGTTTGCCAGGAAGCAGTGCTGGGACGTGGATCGGCAGAGATTTATTTGAATATCGGATATCAAAGGGGGTCAACAAGGACAGGTAGGGAACACCTTAAATTCTTTACTCATGGACACCTGCAACATTCAAGTTAATAAACTGAGTGGGGTTAGAAATAAGAAATATATTTCTTATTGAAAGCTAAAATAAATATTAAAGCAAGAACATTGTTTATTTTTTATTAGGAACGAAATTATACTAATTTGGTCTCCCTGAAATCATTAGTAATAGTTATCATAATTTTTATGCACTGACATGCTTTTGGAAATGAATGCCCCTGGTAACTTGTTTGGGTAGAGTAAAATAAAAAAGCTATATCTGCAAAAGCTAACAAAACACAAACCGTTAAACCAAAGATCTTTGACAATTTGAGGTCAAATTTTATATATAAGCTTTATTTGTTTTATGAAAATGGCATTGAAATGTATAACACTATTGTACCATCAATATGAAGAAACATTCAAATAAACATTGAGTCAGCATTTCTTTTATACAATCTAGTAACAGAAAAGGTGAAATACCATAAACGATATTGTGGTGCAATTTTAACACCAAGCCCAAGAAATACTTGGGCAGTGTGAGATGTGGACATGCTGCAAGGTTAATAAGAAACTAACAGAACATGTTACACCCAGGATCACAGTTTTAGGCTGTGTTCAATGGATTTGTCGCATGGAATACCACAACACATTTTTGCAGTGCTTTTGTGGATGTTGCTGAAAAATGTAGATAAAGCCGGAGCTGTGATGTGTAGGCATAGCCTAAAAGATGCAGCCTGCCTACTATAAATCTGCAGAACTACAAGACTTTGCCAGATCTGGAAAAGACAGACTAAAACTGTCCATGCGCTGTAGATAGCTGTCAGCCGACCATCATTTGGCCAACAGCTATTCCTTCCAACTCCCCTATATACTGTTTAGCTGACCCTGCATGTGTTTTCAATTGGGAGAAGGTAGTAAGAAATCTCTGGCAGCGGCTTATCTACTAACAAACAAAACGAAGGGGCATTTTGAAATTCAACATTGCCGACCTTTCTCTCCATCTGCCATCGGGAGAGAGTCAGGTCGCCGCCATACACGTTAGAAACATTAAATGGGTGGGTTTGGCTAACATACATCTAATGTCTTTGGCCAGCTTAAGGTTCTAAGTCAATAATAATGATCATTTCAGGCCCAGAAATAAATATAAAAAGGAAATGCTCTTCTTTCAAACTTCCCCATTGTGAAAACTTGATTTCCTTTCCAAACGCCATTGTAAAAACAATGGCTTCCTACCCCTTTAGATGATTTTATGGAGAGGTCTTAGTGAGTGTATCTGCACCCAGTAAGCTAGGGGTCTCAAACACACGGCCCGTGGGTCGCATGCGGCCCTTGAGTCTGTCACCTGTGGCCCGCAGGGAGAGTAGAGAGCAGACGGAAGGAGGAGCGCTCTGGCAGTCCTTCATGATGTCAGTCCTTTTACAACGCTGCAAACACGTTGGTGGTAGGTGAGCAGTGGCCCGACAGTCCCCTGTAGTGCAATCCCCCCTGTGGATAGCGCCCCACACACCCCACTTTTTACAGTGCTACACCCCCCCCCCCCTTCCATGTAGATAGCTCAATTGGGGCTCCCTCCAGGACCAGAATCCCCAACTAGAGCGCTGCCGACGCACTGGCCTGGGATTCCTCTGGTGTAGATAGTGCCCCACATACCCCACTCTGTTGACAGCGCTACACACCCTCTGCATGTAGGTAGCTCCATTGGGGCTCCCTCCTTGACCGGAATCCCCGACCAGAGCAATCCTGGAGATTCTGGACAGAGATTCGCTCCTAGAGGTCGCCCCTGCTGTCACAGTCCAGCAGAGGAATTCCTGGCCAGAGCGTCAGCAATGCCGGGGATTTCACTCCTATAGGGGGATGTGGTACTATCTATAAGTGGTGTGTGTGTGTGTGTGTGTGTGTGGCATAATCTACAAAGGGGTGTGTGGCAATATCTACAAAGGGGTGTGTGGGACGGGGGAAACTTTTCAAGCTGGGTGTTGACCATGGCAGCCATTTTAAAGTCGGCCGTTTTGTATCCAACTTTAGTTTTTTCAATGGGAAGAGGGTCATGTGACACATCAAACTTATCGAGAATTTCACAAGAAAAACAATGGAGTGCTTGGTTTTAACGTTACTTTATTCTTTTATGAGTTATTTACAAGTTTCTGACCACTTATAAAATGTGTTCAAAGTGCTGCCCATTGTGTTGGATTGTCAATGCAACCCTCTTCTCCCACTCTTCACACACTGATAGCAACAACGCAGAAGAAATGCTAGCACAGGCTTCCTGTATCCGTAGTTTCAGTTGCTGCACATCTCGTATCTTCACAGCATAGACAATTGCCTTCAGATGACCCCAAAGATAAAAGTCTAAGGGGGTCAGATCGGGAGACCTAGGGGGCCATTCAACTGGCCCACGACGACCAATTCACTTTCCAGGAAACTGTTCATCTAGGAATGCTCGGACCTGACACCCATAATGACATAAATAACTCATGAAAGAATAAAGTAACGTTAAAACCAAGCACACCATTGTTTTTCTTGTGAAATTCTCGATAAGTTTGATGTGTCACATGACCCTCTTCCCATTGAAAAAACGAAAGTTGGATAGAAAATGGCCGACTTCAAAATGGCCCCCACGGTCAACACCCAACTTGAAAAGTTTCCCCCCTCCCATATACTAATGTGCCACAAACAGGAAGTTAATATCACCAACCATTCCCATTTTATTTAGGTGTATCCATATAAATGGCCCAACCTGTAGTATTATTATAGTAATGTAGTATTATAGTAACGTAGTATTATTATAGTAATTAGTATTGTTATAGTAATGTAGTATTATTATAGTAATTAGTATTGTTATAGTAATGTAGTATTATTATATTAATTAGTATTGTTATAGTAATGTAGTATTGTTATAGTAGTTCAAATAACTCATTGATTAACGGTAGTTTTCTATTGTATCAAATTTGAAAGTAATGCGGTCCTTCAACTTCATATTTTTTCTGTGTTGCCCATTTACCCGGCCGAGACCCCTGAACTAAGCATTCCCCTTACCAGTACTACCTATAACATGACTCGTAAGTGTGACCAAATGTATATAACTTAGGTTCTAAGACAATATGTATCACCATCTTATCTTGAAGAAATTAAAAGTTTTAATTATTGTATAGATTTATCTAATAATAAACTTGAATCTCTAAATTATCTGCGCCATCTCTGCATACCCACTATATTGCACTGATCAGGGAATATTTTTATCCACTGCAAGTAACTAGTGAATGTTCCCATTGAATGACTGCAAGCAGAGATCTTGAAAACTGTGAGGAACTGATACAGAAAGTATATTGCAACTTTGTGTACATTTTCATTATACAAAGAATAACATTTATTTGCTGAAACCATAATATACCTTTAATAGCATCAACATATGACTGAATTCTAGTATGTTTGTACAGCAGGTCTTTTTGTAATTTTTCATTCCCAGACTTTATAATAAATATGAATATGCTGAATATACAAACACATGACTCTTAATACATCATGACCATATGGTAGATTAAATATAGACATATAAAAAGGCAGGCCCACGTATAAATAGTGAGATGAGGGAATGTATGCCAAATTGCAATAGGCTATAAACACATAGTATCTGTCATATGCGGAGGAGAAGAAATAGTGCTAGTGCCCAGCCCTGACACCTGTTACATTAGGAAATATTCATGTAACATGAGTCTGTGACATATAAGCCCATGTGAACATGCTAGATTTGTTCATTATGCTTGTAATGCAATTCAAAGAACCAGGAAAATTCTGACATTCAAACTAGTTCCAAAATGAATAGAAATATAAGGGCGCCTGACAAGGTTGAGATAGAGAACTCTTGGAGACATCTTTCTTCAGGAAATTCTAAACTGTAGTTAGAAGATTTAGCATTTACTGAGCAGAGAATGATTTTAGGTTGGAACACTGTAATTCTCCTGAACTTAGAAAAGTCACCATAGAGCAATCAGAAAAACAGCAGGGGCAACCTGTTATATTTGGGACAACTGTGTATTTGAATTCACCATGTACTATGAAAATTTCCTTGCGTGGGTGGACATCCCTTTGTGAAACACTAAGTCCTACATAATTCCAAACATTACTGTTCTATTCTACATCTCAAAGAGCTTGCTGGTGGGTTACAACTAGCGCAACGTGACATGCCAGGTGACATGCAAACTATGAACAGATGGAGAATTATTTCTTTCAAAAACAAATAAAAGACATTCAAAAAATAAAAATGATAGATGTAGCAAAATGGTGATTTGTTGTTTTATTCTACGACTCTCATCAAGCCACATGCAATAAAATCAACACACATTCTCATATCTTCTAACAAACAGGCATGGGCGTACAAAGAAATCATAAGGCCACATAGAAAACTTAGTATGGGCCCTGGCCCCCACTTAGGCCTTTGATACATATAAAATTACAGTGAACTATAACTTTGTAGAAATGTGTATGACAGATTTTTATAGGGGGAGCTCTTTTAATACTGATGCACCATGTGAGCGGTGTGGCAGTACCTCTCCCCGTGCAGCGTAAAACAGATTTATGAACATGGTCCACTCCCTGTTGATGAATCTGGTTAAGCTGAAAATGCCAGGTCGGACCTTTTACGTGTGTGCGAAGGATTGTTTAATAAAAACAAAGTTGCTACCCATACGACTCTAAGCCATGCCAACTTTACCCAATTTGTATGTCAGAAAAGTGGAACACGTGCCTCATAAATATGGCAATGAGTCTGAACACCGTATTTTTCAATATGTTTACACCCTGCTTCCCTTTACATAGTACATCATATAACAGTCTGACTACAGCCACCACCAGGGGAGACCGGTGCATATGAATTTACACACCTACCGTTAAACTCGATGAAAGCTATAAAATCCCTTAGTGGTGGATGCAGGAAGATACTATGGCTCTATGTGGGGAAGTAGGAAGAGTTCAGAACGGGGCGCCTTCCCACCACGGACACCATACCAGTGGCATGGTCTGCCTCCACTACAAACAAAAAATGTAAAACACATCAAGTCACATCCAATACTTTGAGTTTCAAAGACGTAATATCAAAATAGATCTGTATATAAATGTAGAGCTGAGAAAATGATCAAACTGTTAGTACAAATGTAACCTTATAAACACCGCCATCTTATCAATGTTAGTGTCCCTGCTGATGTCCTGTGCATGTTCAGGGGCACAAAGGCCCATTTACACTTGACAATTATCGGGCAAACAATCGTTCATACAATGCTTGTTGCCAATAATTGCCCTGTGTAAACAGGACAGCGATCAGCAGATGAAGAGCAAACGCTCGTTCATCTGCTGATCATATCATTTTGAGAAATGAAAAATATTAGCGTTGTCGGCAGCACATCTCCCTATGTAAGAAGTCTTGTTGATCGGCCCAGGACGGGCCGTGTAAGAGGACCTTTATTCAATCTGCTTAAACAGGAATTAAAGTGCCGAAAACCTAAGGTTTGAAGCTAAAACAAAGCCCTGATTAATAAGAGGAGCTGCTGATACCATTCTCACATACACTATATGGCCAAAAGTATGTAAACAGCTTGTTGGATATAGCATTCCAAAACCATGGGTGTTAATATGGAGTTGGGCCCCCTTTTGCAAAAATTACATCCTCCACTGTTCTAGGAAGGCTTTCTACGAGAGTTTGGAATGTTTATGTGGGAATTTTTGCCCATTCATCCAGAAGACCATTTGTGAAGTCAGACACTGACGTTGGACAAGATTGTCTGGCACGTAATGGACATTCCAATCAGTGCAGACCTGTGCCTTTGCACAGGGCGCATCACTCCAGCAGGTGGAAGGGGGTGATGCGCTGGCTCCCTACCCCTGCTTGTTTCAGAAGCGCCCAGGCCCGGCAGCTCAACAGCTGCCCTTCAACCCGGGCGCTTCTTCACTCAGTGGTGTCGCTACCGCTGTAGCAGCCATTGCGTCTGCTAGCGGCGACACCGCATGAAGGCGCCTGTGCTCCTCTTGGGATGCGACAACACTATAGCATACACCATATATGGACAGAGACATCAAGCAGAGCGCTCCAGGAGCTGAATCCCCGGCCACAGGGGGATTCCGCACCTTCAGGGAGCTACAGTGGCACCATCTACAGGAAGGGGAGGGGCATGGGTGCTATCTACAAGGAGGCTGTGGGCTGTGTGGCACTACCTACCAGGGGGATGTGTGGCACTACCTACCAGGCGGCTGTGTGGCACTATCTACCAGGGGGCTGTGTGGCACTACCTACCTGGGGGCTGTGTGGAACTACCTACAGGGTGCTGTGTGGCACTACATACAAGGGGCTGCGGGGCACTATCTACGGGGGCTGTGTGGCACTATCTACAAGGGTGCTGTGTGGCACTACATACAAGGGGCTGCGGGGCACTATCTACGGGGGCTGTGTGGCACTATCTACAAGGGGGCTGTGTGGCACTATCTACAGGGGGAATCTGTGAGGGGCAGGCTGATGGTCATTTTAGTGGGAGTGGCAGGCTGATGGTCATTTTACTGTGAGTGGGGGACTGATGGTTATTTTACTGTGAGTGGGGACTGATGGTCATCCACCTCTAAGCTCTAATTGAAATTAATAGGAGGCAGAATATACCTGTGGTGCTCGAGTGGTGCTTTTTTGCCTGTGTCTTTTGCATTAGCTTCAACGGCTTAAAAAACTCAAAAAAAAAAAAGAACGTCAAACAACGCTGTCAATTCAAAATTCCTGAAGGAATTTTGAGGCAAATTTTTTTTGCCTTACAAAAAACGCTGAATAAACAGCCTAAGAGTGTAGTGCTTGTTTTTAGCCATTTTCTGTCGTTCTCAAAAATTTTTTAGTAGGGGTGCTTTGAGGAAATGTTATTTTTCCAGTGGTGCCTCGAGTCTGAAAAAGTCGGGAAACTCTGTACCAGGCTACAGGATTTTTTTTGTTTGGGGGCACTGTCTACAAGGGGGAAGTGGGGGGTTGTATGGTACGATCTACAAGGAGGAGGTGGGGGTTTATGGCACTGTCAACAGGGAGGCTGTATGGCACAATCTACAGGGGGGCACTATCTACAAGGGGGGGCTGTGTGTGGCAGCCAGGGGAGGGGGGTATTATACTGTGTGGGGGCCACTTAGCGGGCATTATACTGTGTAGGGGTACTACAGGGGCAATATACTGTGTGGCACTTAGGGGGCATAATACTATGTGGGCACAATTAGAGGACAAAATACTGTGTCCTTGAAGGGGTTATAATATATTATTAAATATTATTATTATTATTATTATTATTATTATTATTATTATTATTATACTGTATGGGGGCACTATATAGGGCATTATACTGTGGGGGCATTATACTTTTTTTTATGGGACATTTTTTTATGATGGGGTGGGGCGCCAAAAGATAATTTCACACAGGGCGACATCTATCCTAAGGCTCGCTCTGGTTCCAATTCATCTCTAAGGTGTCCAGTGGATTTGTAATCACGGCTCTGTGCTGCTACTCCAGTTTCTCCACACCAAACTCATGACACCATGTCTTTATGGACCTCGCTTTGCGCACAGGAACACAGTCGTGCTGGAACAAAATAGGACCTTTTCTACTTTTGGCCATATAGTGTATGTATATAAATGTTTCTGGAGGATATCGGAATTAGATATAGGTGAAATAAAGTAGGTTGCACATTTTTCCTGACTTTCCGTTAATAGTCAGGAAAACCAGCATTAATAAAATGTATCATAGTTTATTAGGTCGAAAAAAGAGAAATCTACATCCAGTTCAACCTATTATTCTGCAATGTTGATACAGAGGAAGGAAAAACCCCATGAGGCAAAAGCCAATGTTCCTCATCTTAGGGAAAAAATTCTTCCCAACTCCAATATGGCATTTAGAATAAATCCCTGGATCAACGAACCATCTACAGAAATCTAGCAAACATAACTTTTATTACACATAAGAAAGGCATATATGCCACTTTTTAATACTTTCAGTAAATTTACCATAACTTCCTCTGGCACAGAGTTCCATAGCCTCACTGCTCTTACGGTAAATAATCTTCTTCTACATTGGTGTAGAAACATTCTTTCCTCTAGAGTCGTAGCGGATGCCCGTTTGTTATAGTTACACCCCTGGGTATAAATAGATCATGACATAGATCTCTGTTTTGACCTTTGATATTTTTATACGCAGTTATATCACCCCCTCAGCCGTCTTCTTTCTAAACGAAATAACCCTAATTTTGATAATCTTTAAGGGTACTGTAGTTTACCCATAACATTTATTACTTTAGTTGCCCACCTTTGAACCCGTTCAAGCTCTTCTATGTCTTTCTTGTGAACTAGTGACCAAAACTGTACACAATTTTTCCTGTGTGGTCTTACTAGGGATTTATAAAGGGGTAGAAATATGTTCTCGTCATGTGCATCTATGCCGCTTTTCATGCATCCCATGATATTATTTGCCTTGGCAGCAGAGGCCTGACACTAGTTGCTACAGTTAAAGATAACCTTTCACCTACCCATACATGTGCAGCTGAGTGCAGCATGTAATGGGCAGGGCTCACAAACCCTGGGGCACTTTAAAAAAAAATTCTACCCTCCTCCGTTATTTAGATATCCGTGCCGTTATATTTGGCACACGATATTTAAATAACCACCTGAACTGTCAATGGGGCGTGTTATGGCAAGGGGGCGTGCTACTATGGCTGTGACATTGTCCAATCAGATACGGACAGTGTTACAGCAAGACCTGGAGAGAGGAGAGCGTGTGTGCACGCACGCTTTCACTCTTCAGCTGTCCAGATCAATCTTCTGCCAAACTGGCAAGGGGGCGTGTCACTGCTACGGACAGTGTAAGAGCTGGAGAGAGGAGAGCGTACATGCGCGCTCTCCTCTTTTCAGCTCTTGCGAGAGATCAGTCTTGTACTTTGTCTGCCGAACTGGCAAGGGGGCGTGTCTCGGCTACGGACAGTGCAAGAGCTGAAGAGGAGAGCGCACATGCGCGTTGTCCTCTCTCCAGCTCTTACACTGTCCGTAGCAGTGACACGTCCCCTTGCCAGTTCGGAAGAAGACTGATCTTGACAGCTGAAGAGTTAGAGCGTGCGCGCGCACATGCTCTCCTCCCTCCAGGTCTTGCTGTAACACTGTCCGTATCTGATTGGACAGTGTAATAGCCATAGTAACATGCCCCCTTGCCATTACACTCCCCATTGACAGTTCAGGGGGTTATTTAAATATTGGGCGGTAAATATAACGGCACCAATATCTAAATAACGGAGGAGGGTAGAAAAAAAATGTAAAGTGCCCAAGGGTTTGTGCAGCCCTGCCCATTACACGCTGCTCTCAAATGCACATGTATGGGGATGTGAAAGGTTCTCTTTAAATTTACTGTCAACTAAAATTTCTAAGTCCTTTTACCTAGTGTTTTTCCATTTATTATGTAATGCGGCACGTATTTTCCCTTCCCAAGTGCATAACCTTACATTTATCAGTGCTAAACCTCATTTGCCACTTCTCTGCCAAAGCCTCTAACTTGTCCAGATCCATTTGTAATAGAGTACAGTCCTCCTTTGTGTTAATTACTTTACACAGTTTAGTATCATCTGCAAAAACGTAAATGAATCCTTTGAGGTTGTAAGCGTCTTTAATATTTTATTAGGTCTTTATAATGACAAACAAGAAGGGACTAATTTAATTTAGCTTTTTTTGTAAAATAACACACAATTTCTTTGTTTTTGTTTTTTCTAAAATAAAAAAAACAGTCACTAGTATAAGTATTAAATTTGTTGTTAAGAATTATCATCATATGTGTTTCCGGGAAAGCCGGGTTTCAGCCACCATCGCAACCATTACAATAAAGATTGTCATCCAGCTTTTCTAAAGACCTGTATAGGAGGATGCGGAAGCAGGGATGTGTCACTGTAAAACCAGGCAGGTTTGCTATTAACTGGTCTGGAAAGCTAGGTGATGACCCCTGTAGAATATGAGTCATGCTGGCTGTCATCCAGTTTTCCTAGGAACAGATTTAATGAAGGATGAATGGATTAAAATAATTTTTAAGAAAATTATAGAATAAGGACTATGTATATTAATCTGTGATACTTTTTTTTTGTGGAAAGTGTTCTTTGAGCTCCATAACTTTAGTGTTCCCCAACCAATAACACAGGAGCCACAGGTGACTCTTGGCCCCATGAATGAGGAACCGGAGCTGTTAGAATCTGCAGATACCACTGCCCAACACTGACAACAAGGATGTTCTAGCATTACTGAAATATGGCTCCACGATGTGAACCATATCACTGGCACTTGGCTGCTGGGTCGGGATCATATAACAGCACCAGACACTACAGTCAGCACTGGACTATACACTAGCACAGTACCACTTGTCCTTATTTGTTTAGCTGGTTTATTTGTTATTATTAGTAGTTGGGTATAGTTTTGTGTAGTTTGTAATAAAAGTAACATATATTTGATTTAGGTCTTTTCTGTAATGTATTTAAAATAGTTTTTCTTTTTCCTAAATACTCAACACTACGTGTACTATCTGAATGGGTTTTGTGAGTTGGGACTCTATGCTTTAGAAAATATAAGCAGTTCATGATTTGAAGTGTAATAAAGTGGTCATGTATGATGACTGAAATAACAGTTGGGCAGTACGCCAGTCTGAGGAAACAGTGTCGAGTGCACTGCATTCCTCAACATTGTATATCTGCTGTAGAATAGGGTTGGAATTTTTTCCGTTTTTGGTGTCGTTTTTGATAAAGTTTTTGAGCAAAAAACAGAAATGGATCCAAAAGTAAGGGGAAATATAAAGGAAGGACTGATATACTACTTTTATGTTGGATCCACATATGGCTCTGGCTCAAAAACGGCATCAAAAAGCTTCACCAAAAACTGCATCAAAAAGCTTCACCAGAAAATGCATCAAAAAGCTTCACCAAAAACTGCATCAAAAAGCTTCACCAAAAACTGCATCAAAAAGCTTCACCAAAAACTGCATCAAAAAGCTTCACCAAAAACTGCATCAAAAAGCTTCACCAAAAACTGCATCAAAAAGCTTCACCAAAAACTGCATCAAAAAGCTTCACCAAAAACTGCATCAAAAAGCTTCACCAAAAACTGCATCAAAAAGCTTCACCAAAAACTGCATCTGTGATTCCAGCCTGAAGCTTCTCACTGTTTACTGCCACTTTCAATAAAGAAAAGTTGTGGGGAATATCTACAGTACTAAACAGTTTGAAAAAATGGTTTGTGTCAAGAAAAGTGGGGAACTTTCATGCCAAGCACCATTTTTAACAAAACAATTACACCAGATAATTGGTGTATTTGCATTGATAAATGACTCGCATAATCCCTGCGTATGCAGAAAATAATGGTGACTACGTGCATAGTCAAAATGTGACTTTGATTAAGCAGTACTAAACTAATGTACTATATAAACTAACAAAACATATGTAACCCTAAACACAGTAGGGCATATTCACGTCAAAGGTAATCTCCTAACACATGCCATTACTAAAATACAGGAGTAATGGAGGATCGAAGGAATGTGCACATAGCAAATGAGGGTGATCTATATGCTACAAAACAATCTGTATCTGAGTGTCGAGGGCCCAGGCATCTGTTTTTCTGTGATAATGTTAAACCAGAAATACTTTACAGTAGAGCAGCGTACACCAACAGCCATTTATTTTGATTTTAACATTGCATTCTCAATAATTTCCTTGTACTATAATTTTCCATTAGCAAATGTACCTTGTCATGCTTCTGATGGTCCCTTGTCTTTGTATCCAGTATGTGGTATGGACTTTCGGATTCCTTGTTAAGGTAATAGACCAGTCTTGAAGGCAGTGTGATTTCTTTGTGCATTTCATTGCTCTGCTTGTGGTTAGTGCTTTCCCTACTGCTGCTGTTATGCTGGGATGCCTGTTCTTCTTCTGCCAATGTGCCAGCCGTGCCTCCTGCAGTCTCATTGCGGTGTGGAGCTGATGAAGGGAGAAAAGAATATTTTTACTGCATTCAGTTGTTGTCTCATAGGGGCTATACAGGGTTCGAACAATAATGTGAGTCATTCTTTCCTCAAATAAACTTCTTTTAATTCCTTTATAAAATAACATCAATTAAGTTATTTAGCAAGATACAATAATTATTATGATTGCCAAAAATGTATGTCATTGTTAATATTATAGTGTATAGTCACACTTTTTAAACTTGCCATAAAACTATGTAAGTCATGCCAGCCTTGATCTTGTTTTACCAGGGCCAGATTAGTAGGATCTGTCTTTAGGGTCAGTTTCTGGGTCTGTCCCAAGTATCGATGACTAGGTTTATATCCAAACACTGTTTGTGGGAATTTCATAGGGCCAGCTTCTTGGTCTTTTCCCAATGCAAGTTTCAAGATGGGTCCCAAGCTCTAGTTTTAGGGGTTGTCTCCTGGGTTATATGATACTTAATAAAATCACACATAGCTTGGCCGGTATGGTATGCCCTGGAGATCTCCCACCAAATGTCTCTATGTGGCCCCATTGACCCGACATATGCCAAAAAAGCGTCCTTTTGGAATAATTCGGGGAGGTATACCTTGGCATACCCTTCCTTTTACTGTATTGAATAGCGTAGTCGACTACTCTATTCAAGTGTACTCAGTATACATTCTATTGCATTGCCTCTAAATTTATCCACCTATTAACATACGATTAGACAAGAAATCATACTAGAAGTCATGAGTTAAGATTACAAAATGTACCAACCAACAGCTGTGTTGATACACTGATACCACTACAGCAGTGACTTTTTTGAAAATCCATTCAATCTTCTCTATGTCTATCTTCTAAAAGCTCTTTTGGATGATCTTTATAAGCTGAGATATAAACATTTCTTATAACAAACATTTCATATAACACTAAGGCCAGTGATCAGTTCATAGGCCTTGTAGGCACATCTTTTTTCATATGGCATCCCCCGTTGTAGCATGGAAAATTGTTTGTGAACAGCTTTTAACTTTAATCTGTTATTTATATTTGTTTTATTTGTTGTTTTTGTCTGTTCACTTCTCTGTTTTATGTTTGTCATTCAGATACACAGCAAAGAATATGCCATCTGTTTAAGAACATACAAAGTTGGGATAAATGAAACAATATTTAATGCAAACAATGTTATATTTAGCTTGTGAAAAGTAATTTCCAAACACACTCTCAGGCCTCATGCACACTTCCATCACCATTTTCTCTGCCGTTTTTTGACTGATCCTTGTGTCCGCCTTGGTATTCGTGTGGTTTCCGTGTATACTCAGTGTCCGTTCTGTTTTAAACGGACGTTGTGCTTCCATTTCGCCTCTGTGTTTCCGTTAAGAAAACGGAAGGTATTGAACTTTATTTGAACTTGTCACATGTCCCAGTCTGTGAACTTTGACACGCCCTGCCGTTGCTAGGGCAACGGATCCGTCAAAAACGGACAGCACATGGAAGCCTTCCGTGTGCAGTCCGTTTTTTTGACGGACAATTGACTTCTATGGGCCCTACGGTCACGGAATCACTGAACAAAGTAGGACATGCTCTACTTTTGACGGAAAGGAACAACGGATCAGTCATAGGCCCATTGAAATGAATGGATTCAGGGTGCTATCAGTGACAAAAACGGATAGCACCCTGAAGGAAAAAACTGAAGTGGGCATGAGGCCTCACTTTTGTATCAGGTACAACATTAACAGAGAAGGTCTATTTATGCTGAAATCAGTATTGGTATCCATAAGTAACCACTTGCCTTGAAGGGTAAATCCAGTTAAACTGATCTTCTTATATGTCATAGGTACATGTGAGAAGATCACAATCTGAGAAGTCTGTGATCTCAGACCACCACTGATTTCCAGAATGAAAGGATAGCATGACTATAGGCTCTATTACACCAGCCGATTATCAGCCGATGCAGCGAGAGCCGATCAACGAGACATCGTTGATCAGCGCTCGTTTGCTCCTTTCACGCGGAGCTATGGATGGGGACGAGCGGTCGTTACTTCGATCGCTCGTCCCCATATAGTATTATCATGTTGGCAGCGCGTCTCACTGTTTACACAGGAAGATGTGCTGCCAACAACGATAATATTTTACTTTTTTAAAACGATAGGATCAGCAGATGATTGAGCGTTTGCTCGTCCATCTGCTGATCGCTGCCCATATTACACAGGGCAATTATCTATGAACGCTCGTCTGCCTGATAAATGCCCAGTGTAAAATCTGCTTATATCGGTACAACTCAGATATTTCTGCTACTGAATATCTGGCACAACATTCTAAAATATTTCCATTGGTTTGAATGACCCTTTGCTTAGAATGTTTGGTCAGATATTCAATAACAGAAATTTCCAATCTCTAGGTGTTTAAGAATTCTATAGATCGGCCATTACATTCTGTAAATTAGTTCAGACTTCACCATTGTGATCTTCTCACAGAAGATTGTTTTGACTCGATTTTCCTGAAAGCAAGTCATTTGAATTATACCATGGACAGTGGATATTTAGTAATGGTTACAATGACGTTGGTATACTGACAAACAGGAACCAAGTATTTGGGAATAAGTCCCACCATGAAGGTATGGGCTGTATATTTCTGGCATCAAGACCATCATTATTGATATAACTTGCGAACTCTCATATTTTGATCAACATAGGTTTACTAGATCTAGGTTTACTGGGTTGAAAGTCCAGGTATAGCGAACTATAGTAAATATAAAGATAACAATGGGACTTTCAAAACCAAAACTGACTTCCACCCATTGCTGTATATAAGCATCCCATTAAAGGGTTTTGCCCATCAGTGACATTTATGGCACCACTCTGGAACCCGTACCTATCTCTAGAATGGGTCCCCCTAAACCTCGTCCTACCTTTCTCGGTTCCCACTGTCACATGTAATTTCCGAATATGTAATTAAAACACAGCGTAGCTCGCCATAGAAGTGAACGCCAGTTAAGGAAACAGTGCAGCTCACGTGCTATCTGATATTTATGGCATATCCTGTGGATATGCTATAAATGTCCCTGATGGGCAAACCCCTTTAAAGTTCAAAAAGATTCTCCTCTGCAAAAAATAAAATGCTTTATATCTATAAAGTCTGTATCATTCATACAAGATTTTCATAATACATGCAAGTAAACTGTGTCATCATATTGATTTACATATTTATTGACAGGGATTCTACCAGATGAACTAGAAATGTATTACTAAGAAAGCAATGTAAATCGGCTAAACTTCCATAAAGTTCCATTTTTAAATGTCAGCAAACAGGATCTTCAACGTGTATTTGCTATCTTTTATAAGCATTTTTCATAAGCAATAAACACAATTTCATATGGCAAACTGATAAAATGAAAAAAAAAAATGGGGCGAACTGGGAGCAGACTCGCTGCAAATTAAGTAGCTGATCACTACTACACACGATAATTTTTTGTTATTGACCTTGTCCAAGACCTTGGTGTATAATTGTGACCATAAGGCCTATAAAATGATTAACACAGAGCAGAACAGAAAGATACTGACGAATAACCTGGACTAAATACTGAGTTGGGACACAAATGACTTCTGAGGGTGGTATGGGGAAAAGTAAGGTCATTGTAATCAGATGCAATCTAATTTATGTGTAAAAGTATATGAAATGACTGCAAAGGGCTTTGAACAACTAAGAACAATCAAAGTGATGAAAGTAATAAAACATAACATAGAAAAGTTGAAAAAAGTCCATCAAGTTCAACCTTTTATCCTGCAGTGTCGAATGTCACCATTCTCACAACACAAGACCAATATTTTTCACTGCTTGAAAACTACTAATATTCTTCATTACAAAGAAAGGTCTTAATCATCAAAGTAGGTTTAAATGATTCTAAATTAGCCAGATAATTAATATGGTTATATCTACATAAAGCTGATTTTATATATATATATATATATATATATATATATATATATATATATATATATATATATATATATATATATATATATATATAAACTAGTCATCTACACTACCTCAATTACCACTCCCAAATGGCCCTTTATGAAGAGGCTGTCAAAACTAAGCAACGGCTAATAAAAAAAATTTGGGTGGAATTACAGTATCCTTTACTCAACAGTTACTGTTACAGCGTTATCAAGATTATGTTACCATTATTTGGCAATTAAAGTGACAAGGTCAAGTGTTTCATGACCTCTCATTAACATTTATGAAAATAGGTGCGGTTGCCAACATTAAAAATAAAACACTTGTTACTGTTGTATAACGTAAATGTCATGAAGACCTCATAAGGCAAGGTACAAAAAAATAATAAAGTCATATTTAAAAAGCACCAACCTGTGGAACAGATCATACAGTGTGAAATAATAATGTTGACTTCACAAACTAAAATGGTATTAACTGATCTCACTGTGCTAAGCCCTCATGCCTACAGGTGTACTATGGCTCCAAGTTGTATGGAGCCATAATACAGCACCCATAGCAGTTTATGGGTCCTTACTGTACCTCAGCGTCTGACTGCTACCCTCCCAGAATGTACTTCTCAAAATGTTGAGCACTGTAGGGCATGATCGTTTTTGTAGTTCACATCACCAACATATGTTTGGATGTTTTCATTTAAAGAATAACTAAACTTTCAGAAAACTTCTGATATGTCATAGTGACATATCAGAAGTTTTGATCGGTGGGGTTTCGAGCACTGAGACCCCCACCGATCGCTAAAATGAAGCGCAGAAGCGCTCGGGTGAGCTGCTTTGTTTCTGATTGGCTTTTCTCGGAAAGCCAATGTAACGGTTTACGGGCCCATAGACTTTCTATTGAGTCTGTACACCGGTACATCGGCTTTTCGAGAAAAGCCAATCAGAAGCCAAGCTGCTCAGTGCTCACACGAGCGCTTCTGCAACTTCGTTTTTGCGATCGGTGGGGGTCTCAGTGTTCAGACCCCCACTGATCAAAACTTCTGACATGTCACTATGACATGTCAGAAATTTTGTAAAAGTCTAGTTACCCTTTAAGTTAAATAATACCTATAGAAAGCCTTAGGGCCCATTCACACGAAATCACGCACAGCACAATCCCATTGATTTCAATGGGGCCATTCACACATGCTTGAGTTTTCACGCAGCGAGAGTCCGCTGCATGAGACTCATTGCATGTCCTATATTGGGGCATTTTCACGCACTTACGCGCCCATTAAAGTCAATGCACCAAATGCAATAAAAACCACGCACTGCACAGGGATGCATTGGGTGGTGTGTGATTCAATAAAAAAAAAAAAAAGTGCTTTGCGAGTGCGTGAAAAACGCTTGCCACTCGCAATGCACACTAATGCATAACGCAACACACAAGGACCAGATTTGTCACGCGCGTCAATCTGACACCCTTGTGTGAATGTAGCTTTACAGTTGTGAGGGCTGATAAACTACAACAGTCTCCAAATATTTTATCTGCAGTTCCATTGCTATCTCCATTATCAACTATCAATTTCCATAAAAGCTAGATAATCTAATAAACCAAAAGTACTAGGAAAAGTCATGATCACTAAACAAATCCCTAAACTGCACTGGACCCAAATGTAAAAATAGGGTCACACACTGAAAAAACAGTAAAAATTCCCATAAAGTAATAGCAGAGTGAACTCAACTAAAATAATTTCAGGACTTCAAGTGAATAGGAGAAGCTAGTAGTTCCTCCAGCGTTACATGTTGTGTTGATACTTGTTGTACTACGCATCATAATGTGTAAAAGAAATTGTAACATTTATAGAATCGCCTCTGGATATATCTGAATCAATATTTGTATGTCAAGGAGTCTGTGAACGGGTTCAAGGAGTGTCTACCTTGATATACTTCCAGCTTGTACAGTAGATGGCACAAGGTGGATAATTTATTCTATAGACAGGACACTTGTACGTTTATTCGAGGCGATGAGTTGTAAATGTTCTGTTCATTTGAAGCTCCATAATTTTAGTTGAGTGTACTGCTTTTATTATGAGACCCTCAAACTACTCACTGGCGGTGAGTGCAGGGGGGGGGGGGGGTTCAGAATCAAACTCCATATCTGGTTGACCTGCCTGCTCATTTAATCTTATTGGTAAAAGATCTATTAAGCCCCAAACAGAACAAGCACATTACTTATAGACCCTTTTCTGAAGGCAGGCGCCCTCAACAAAAACTCACACTTCTGACACATTCTTGAACTAACATTTTAACAAAGCGCTTTGGTACATGACTCAAATGTTAGACAAGGCACCAGTCTAAAAAAAAATATTGAAAAAAGGCATTTGGATGTCTTTGGCTCCTAAGTCTAAACAATTAGGAGCCAAATAATTTTTTGGGGTTACATTAGTCACCATCTGGAGCCCTGTTATACAGTATTCACCTCCTCACATCGAGTGTCTGCAGGGCGTACTAACATTAAAAATAACTGTAACAAAGAATAAAATATCCTGGGAACTCACTGGATTTCAAACTTTGTATAGGAGAAATCATATTTGCTACAAAATCTTCAGTAAATATTATTAGATTTAGTCCTAATAAACATGAGAGTATTGAAACATAACTGAAATATGGTAAAATACAGACTCAGAATATGGATCGTTTTGTCTACATTTACCTCTATGTTTCCTACATTGTGTCTATATTTTTAAGCTGTCTTCTGTCAGTGCTTTTTAGTTGCATTTCAGTTGTATCTTCTCCCATTGACTTGCCACAAATACAAAATAAAAGATGGATACATTTTCAGATTCGATTGACTTCTATGGGAAAAATAAAATGCCAATACGTATATCAATAGATCATATATATATATATGGACAGAGCTTCAAAATACAGAACTAACAGGGACATAATATATCCTCAGGACTTTATTTGGTACAATACAAACAAGAACAATTGAATAAAAGTTATAAACACCATGACTTGGGCCTATGCTCTTTTTTAACTTAAAGACTGTCCATCTAATATCCACCCCATAGGTCCCAAATGGGAATCAGTATAGTGAGGTAAAGATGTTCCCAGCATAATATATAGGAGCACCGGATTAAGGCACCTAAAGCCTACTCCCCGGCTGATAATGGTGGACAGTGGTGACCCAGTTTCCAAGTAAAGTTATCTTTCTCCAATGCATCAGATACAATAATTAACTTTCTAGTATTAAATATAAGAGATAATGTTCATGTTGACCGTTTCTGCGTCCCTAAGCGACTTTCTGGGTATTTCAATGGTATGTTTTGTCCATTAGTTTACAGGTTACATCAATGGCCTTTAATCTGAACCTAAATAGTCATCAAGTACTTAATCCATTTTTAGTGATGTGTTGTTAAAAGTTCCACAAATACAGCTTTAAACTAGTCTTCCAATTGATGAGTAATGACTCATCCGGGCTACATTCTCTTTAGATATTCCTTTAAATATTCAAGAATTTCTTGAGTTTCGCTTTATTAATAATGTATTTCTCCAGTAGGATCTTAACTAGAGATTCTGGCAGCAAAATGTTGCATTTGATGAAGAACGTCACATAGATCACTCCATAAAGCCGGGCATGTGAAGGATTGGTGGCAAGCCTGTTCATTTTGTGGATAGACCTTAATTAATTTTACAAACAAAAAACGCCAAGAAAGGCTGAACACGCCAAAGATCTTTTTCATTTTTCACCCAGCTATGCTGCAAAACCTTTGATGCATAAAATTATACACATCCAAGAAGAACATGAAGTCATTTAAATGCATGGATGTCTTTTTGTGTCAGGAGAGATTGTCTGCTGGTTAAATAGATTTAAGGTGTAAGGGAGAAAAGTAAGGAAAAATAAATGGATAAAGCAATTCAGAGATGACTGAAGTATGCAAGAGGCAAGGATATATATTGTGGCCTGTGTAAATCATCTTGATATTCTGTAACCAATTCCAGTCAATTGTTTTTAAAATTGCCTGTGGATTATTTGCTACTAAAATACAAAGTACAACAAACTTTGCTTTATAAATGTAACACTATAATAACTGCACATAAATTCATACAATTCAGATTTTTTTTTTAACCTGTACAGTAATCAGGGGCATAACTATTGGGGTCCCGAGGACCTAGTTGCAATGGAGCCTGAGGGGCACCAAAAGGTCCCTCTGCCCAGATGTATTACAAATGGCACATGTTAGGTTGGGGGCCCTGGTCAAGCAGTTTTTCTAGTGTAATATTTCAAGTAGTAGTGACTTCTGTCCACCCACAGTAATGTCAAGGGCATGTGACAATACAGAGGTGATGGAAGTTTGGTACAGAAAGTTTAAACGTTTCCAACTTTGAGAAACTGTATCAGGATATTTAGCACATCCGGCAAATTACTCGGTTAACTATTATAGAACAAAACTGTCTGAACTGTTATAAACTTTACTTTTCCAGTATGTACCTTTTTTATTGTATTACTTGAGTGGGAACCTTTATATATTATCAGATATCTTGATGGGAAATAACCAAAGTGAAATCGCCAAACCGTCCTTAAAAATCATAAACTACAAGTGAAGATGGCTAGTGTGCGCCAAAGAATCGAAAAGTAAAGCTCTGGTTCACAGACCCTGTCATGCATGGTCAAGGTCTTCTAAAAGACAAAGGCTGTGAAAATAATCTGATCTTTTATAAAAAATTGTTCTTCTCCATAGTCAGCAGAGCATCTAGTCTACTGGGTCATTAAGATTGCAGATAAATATGATTTGTTAAGTACAGAGTAAAATTGATCTGAGAAATGTGCCTTGCAAACATTTTCCCCTTCCTGAATACGGAGTCAGCAGTGCTTTCTTAGTGGCATGATTGCAGATCGCCACTGCGGTAAGGGCAGATATGAAGTGAAGGCAATGTCCTACCTAGGCCACTCAGCAATACCAGCAATGTCACCCACTGCCAAGAGCACATTTAACTATACACATGTCATTATTCATCCATTACGGGGCAACTTCCCCCAATAAACTGTGCATCAGAGACATCAGGGTTAATATACTAATTCCTTGGACATATGTGATGAGATGAGATTCTACATACTTGAAAGTTGATTACGCTTTTCCCAGATCTGACTGCTGCACCGCATTGCAGAAGTGTGCGTGCCATCAAGGGGTTAAACAGCGCGACCAGTGCAAAAGTTGCTTCAGGTGACAATAAGCATCTCATAATAGTCATTCCCATTATCCGCATTCCATATACTGCAGTACTGCCCTATGCTACATGAATGCCAGCTACCCCTGCTTCCATAACCAGATGACTTCACTTAAACACATCTGATCCTGCAGCTGTTACACCTTGAAGAGGTCATTGCAGATTTCCGTCTTTGTGGCGGTTTTTGTAAGAATTGCCCTAAGTGTTGAGGAGCCAGGTGGTCAGTGAACAGAAGGAACACATGGCTGAGATTGCCAGCGTGCAGCCTTCACTTGATGGGCAGGCAGCTGCCCTGCTTCTCTATGAGTCCTGGAGAATGGGCAGGCATCACCTTTTATTTTGGGTGCAGAGGGAACTTACGGCTGCTGGAGGGGATGACTATAAACTTGTCTTGGGTGGCACCCAGCATTGTATCATTGGATAGAAAGTGCTGATGGGTACAGAAGTGTCACTCACCTGTCTGTGTGGCAGAGGCTCCCCAGGTGTGGGGGCAGGAGAGCAGCAGCAGACAGAAGAGGTGCAGCAGTGCAGGGCAGGAGAGCTGAGCTGACAGATGTGGAGAGGATGACCGGGGATGCCGCAGGGAGCTGCCTGCCTCCTCCATATCTCATAGCTCTGCAGACCTGGGATACAGCTCAGTCTTTCTGTGGCACCAGCACACTCTTCATTGGCATGCTCTTGTCTCCAGCACAGAGGGGGCTCGAACACCCCAGCAGGGGTTATCTGGCTCCCATTTGGATCTCCCCTACAGCTGCATCAGCTATTGCAGCACTTGCACCCTTCTCCCACAGTATCCACCCGTCTGGCTCGCTCGGCTATTTTTCCTGCACATTTCACCTCCCTCCCGCCCCCTTGGTGCATGACAGAGGATGAGCTGCCTCCTCCCCCAGTTACTATTCTATGCAACACAAGCTGGTGCCGCCGCCGCCGCCGTCCCTCCCTCCCCTGGGCTGGTGCTGATGCTTCTGTTGCTAGGAGAGGAGGATGCTATAGCGCATGCGTTCTGCAGAGCTAGAGGAGTCTCCCAAAAGGATGCAGTGCACAACCTGGGAGCGGAGCAGCGGTGCCAGCACACTGGTGTGGGCGTCAGCTGTGGCATATAGTCTGCCGTGTGCCAGTCTGTTGTGTTAGTCAGTACAGCAGGACGGAGTTTAGAACCATTAATAACAGCCACTGTCATATGGTCATTAATTTCTACATAAAGTCATTCATCCTCTCCACACCAGCATCATGTGAATGGCAATAATGAGTGTGGTGCCCCAATACTAATGTGACTAAATATATAAGGCATGGGCACAGCTATATCTGTATGGCTGGCACTAATATGTCACTATGGCATAGCAAAACTGATAGACTGACCAATCGGGCATAGGGCAGCGACAAGGGCCCATAGCCAGAGACAGACGTATTAAAGTGAGATACATCAAATAAATAAATGGGTTAAAAAGCACATTTTAATGGATTTATGTTTCTAGAAAAAAAAAAAAATTCAAAGCTTACTCGTTAGATAATGAAAAGTTCCACAACTTTCTCATTCATTTTCAAGATCTCTTTTTCTGTCATTGAATGAACACATATTGACAGCTGACATATTACTACAAAGGCATCCGCTCTAGGCAATTCAATGTGAACTACACAGCTTGGACTACTGCCATTTTTCCTACACTGAGAGATTTGTGTTCCTCATGTATTTATATCACAGAGGATTGCCTAGACTAGATACAATGCTCCGAACTCTGCTGTGACAAGTATTAGGTCATGTTTTCAGCCTCTGAATGTTTATAAGACTAGTCCCATTCCCTGTCAGCAAGCTGTGATCTTAAAAATGGTGGGAAAAATTGAAACACAAGGTGTAATATAAAGATACAATCTATACTACAAAAGCGAATGTCTATTCGTCTGTCCTCTATAGACATCCAAATGCCTGAACCATTTGATCGTTGCCGTTGTTCTCTGTTATTAGCCATTATTAGGATGCATTCACATTTATCAGTTGCATTTGTATCCGTTTTTTTGTCTCTCAAGTGATTACAACTGATGCAAAAACTGATGCAAAAATGTATCAGTCGCCATCAGGCTTTTTCACAATTTTTACTAAAAAAACACAATTTGTCCACCTGTTTTTAACATCAGTTTTTACCACAATGGGCCACCAAAAAGCTTGTCTAGGGTCTCAAATTGTGCCAATTTTATCAGAGTGGTGCATAATTTGTGATAGATTGGATACATGATAGATTAGATACATGTTGTGTACTTGTCATTTCACAGAACTTCTGACATGATCCTGGCATGTCCGGACTCTCCTTCTCTGCTCCGGCCTCAGCGCTACACTGAGGTCTGAGACACACATTGTAAATTGCAATATGTAGACAGTGGAAATCAAAACGAGAAAAAGCGGAATGTTCTCATATTGTGATGACCAGGTAGATTTACCTACGGAGAACACCCCTACGGATGTGCCCGAGAACATTCTGCTTTTTCTCGTTCTGATTTCCAGAAGATGTCAAGAGACTGACGGAGCGTCACATTTTACATCCTGTCCCTGCCACTGAGACGCAAAGTTTGCCGAAAAAATTGGCCGAAGAAGGGATACACGTTTTTTTTTGCCCCTTTTGCCCTTCAAAACCAGGACTGTGTAATTACCCATGCTTTGAGACCTATCATACAGTAGCAAATTACTGAATTAGGGAGAGCCAAAACAGGGAGGGATTCCTTATGCGAAAGTGAACCCGTCAGAATGATAATTCTGGGTGGGTGTGGGGGGGGGGGGGGGGTTACATCTGTTAGGGAAAAACTTTGTTCTTTTTTTTTTTCATTCTCACTATACCCCTAGATGACTATCTTCAGGTCTATGATAGTACATAGTGTCATAAACTATTTATATATTTTATGCCATATTTCAACAAAAATCAGAAAAAATCTGAAAGGCCTAGGTACAAACAATACCAATAGGTAAAAACCCTGTGGGGTCTTCTTTCCCAGATTGGGTAATTTTTAGGTGTATTTTTATGATCCGACACCACAGGGCCTCTGCAAAGACACTATGGTGCATAAACATCAGCTTTGGAAACAGTCATCCTTAGGCCAAATTGGACACCTTTAGTTTGAGGCCTTGCCAAGTGCCCAGTAAGATAACATACACCAACATATTTGTTATCCAAGCAATCAGAACAAATTCAGAAATAAATCTAGAGGAATGCAAAAGTAAAAACATTATTTATTTAAAAACTTTTACACAACAAATTGAAGAAACTGATTTTTTTCCCCAATTTTTTTGCATTTTTGTAAGATTTTTAAATAAAACAAAAAAGAAAACCTATAGTATATACCACCAAAATAAAGCCCTGTTTCTGCTGAAAAAAACCATACCAAACTTATAGGGATACATTCGATTCCTACAACGTTATAACGGATTAAATAAAGACATAGTGAAACTGGTAATTTTGCTTTGGTTATTCAGGCATGCAGGGGGAAGGGGTTACATAAAAATATTTAAAAAATGTAAAGAGGTATCGGATCAATTATATACAGGGTCGGCCATTTATATGGATACACCTAAATAAAATGGGAATGGTTGGTGATATTAACTTCCTGTTTGTGGCAAAATTTTCAAGCTGGGTGTTGACCATGGTGGTCATTTTGAAGTCGGCCATTTTGTATCCAACTCTAGTTTTTTCAATGGGAAGAGGGTCATGTGACACATCAAACTTATCGAGAATTTAACAAGAAAAACAATGGTGTGCTTGGTTTTAACGTTACTTTATTCTTTCATGAGTTATTTACAAGAAATGCTAGCACAGGCTTCCAGTATCCGTAGTTTCAGTTGCTGCACATCTCGTATCTTCACAGCATAGACAATTGCCTTCAGATGACCCCAAAGATAAAAGTCTAAGGGGGTCAGATCGGGAGACATTTCTTCTGCGGTGTTGCTATCAGTGTGTGAAGAGTGGGAGAAGAGGGTTGCATTGACAATCCAACACAATGGGCAGCACTTTGAACACATTTTATAAGTGGTCAGAAACTTGTAAATAACTCATGAAAGAATAAAGTAACGTTAAAACCAAGCACACCATTGTTTTTCTTGTGAAATTCTCGATAAGTTTGATGTGTCACATGACCCGCTTCCCATTGAAAAAACTAAAGTTGGATACAAAATGGCCGACTTCAAAATGGCCACCATGGTCAACACCCAGCTTGAAAAGTTTCCCCCCTCCCATATACTAATGTGCCACAAACAGGACGATAATATCACCAACCATTCCCATTTTATTTAGGTGTATCCATATAAATGGCCCACCCTGTACATCATTCATTGCTAGTTTAATTATAAGACCTCTATGCAATGGCGGATCATCATTAGGGCGGTTCAGTTGTTAAAATTACAGCCAGTTTGGAGAATCGGGGAGAAGCGAGTCCCAGAACCGGTCCCCTGCACCCAATTGTTTCCGTGTCCTTAGGATTGATCAGTCCCCTGCCCTGCCATTCGGCGCTTTACCAATGATGCAAGTGGCATGATGTCATAGCACCGCCTGCATCATTATGCTGGATGAGGCCTGGTCAGAAGAGACCAGGCATGCGTCGCTGTAGAATGGCGCAGGAACGGGGACAGGTTGGCATGTAATGTTTTTTTTTCATTGGACAGTGTTGGGGGCACTATCTACAGGGGGTTCTTTGGGGGAACTATCTATAGGGGACTCTATGGGGAGCACTATCTACAGGGGGCACTATCTACAGGGGGCTCGAATGGGGCACTATCAACAAAGGGCTCTATTGGGGCACTATCTACAGGGGGCTCTATGTGGGGAACTATACACAGGGGGACTGAGGAGCATTATCTAAACAGGGCTCCGTGAGAGGCACTATCTACAGTGGGCTCTATGAGGGGAACTATTTACAGGGGCTCTATATGGGGCTCTATATGGGGAGCTATCAATGGGGGCATTGTAAATGGTACTATACAGTGGGCATTGTAAGTGCCACTATCTACAGGGTGTGCTATATGATCTACAGTGGGCATTGTGAATGGCACAACCTACACGGGCTCTGTGTGGGACACTATCTAAAGAGGGCAATGTCTGTGACACTTACTACAGGGGGAATTATAAGTGGCGCTATCTACATGGGGCATTGTGAGTATCACTTTCAACAGTGGCACTGTGAGTGGCGCTATCTACAAGGGGAATTGTGAGTGGCACTAATCTAAAGGGGGTCACTGTGTGTGTGGTGCTTTACTTTACAGTGTTTAACACAATTATATCCAGAGGTTCAGTGTATGGTACTATTCTATTCAGGGTAGCAGTGTGTGGTACTATTATATTTAATGGCCCAGTGTATGGTACTTTTACATTCATGTTGGGGTGCTCATTTGTTTTGGGCAGCGCAGGACCAGTAAATCTTCTGTGCTGTTGGGTGGGCCATCAGACTTAATTGATGATGATGATGATGATGATAATATAGATGAAAGCACAAATTACATTTCATTCTCACTAGCAGAGTCTATATCAGAGCATACCATGGCATATACCAATTTCCTATAAGGGTAGGTGCACATGCAAAAATCCAATGCAAATCCAAAGCAAAATCTGCATGTTACACATTCAGATTTTGCTGTGGATTTCACTCCTCTGATTTAGAGGGGGAAATCCGCAATAAAAATCTGCAAGAGAAAAGGACATGCTGCAGATTTTAAAGTCTGCACCACATATCAATTTACATGCAGAACAAATCCACAGCATGTAGATGAGATTTGTTCAAATCCCTTCTACATTCCAGACTAAAAATCTGCAGCATTTCTGCTACGTCTTCCTGCATCTAGCCTAAAACATCTCTTTCGATTTTCTGCGTTTTTTTATTGAATTGTGTAATAATGAAACTGAAATTTATATTTTTTTGTACACTGTACATTATATTCTTTTATGTAAACCTAAAACGTGTCTAAATTTCCGCAATAAACTGTCCCGAAAACTTCTAATAAACTGTCCTTAAAATGCTATCCCTAATAAGCTGACCCTAAGGGCGGATTTACACGAGAGTGTGCGTTTTGCGCGCGCAAAAGGCACTTAACAGCTCCATGTGTCATCACCATATGATGCGCGGCTGCGTGCTTTTCGCGCAGCCGCCATCATTATGAGACTCTGTTTGTATGTTTGTAAACAGAAAAGCACGTGGTGCTTTTCTGTTTACATTCATAGTTTTACTGCTGTTGCACAAATCACGCGCGTCCCACTGAAGTGCTTCCGTGTGGTGCGCGTGATTTTCACGCACCCATTGACTTCAATGGGTGCGTGATGTGCGAAAAACGCAGAAATATAGGACCTGTCGAGATTTTTACTCAGCGGACTCACGCTGCGCAAAAATCACTGACAGTCTGCACTGCCCCATAGACTAGCATAGGTCCGTGCGACGCGCGTGAAAAGCACGCGCGTTGCACGGACGTATTACATGTTAGTGTAAATCCGCCCTAATGCTGAGGGTATGTACACTCGGGATATTTCAGCCGTTTTTTTGGCCGTAAATGTCCAGAAAAACGGCTGAAAAATCGGAAGCAGAATGCCTACAAACATCTGCCCATTGATTTCAATGGGAAATACGGCGTTCTGTTTCGACGTGGCGTTTTTTTACGCCTCATTTTCAAAAAACGGCGCATAAAAAGATGCCCCGTAAAAAGAACTGCATGTCACTTTTTGAGCTGTTTTTGAGGTCACTTGAAAACAGCTCCGTATTTTCAGCCGTATTTTGTTAATCGTGTGAACATACCCTTACCCTACCAAGCTTCCCTGATGCTACACCTAAGGGCAAAGCCCCACGTGGCGGAATTGCTCTGGAATTCTGCTGCGGACACTCCGCAGCGTTAATCCGCAGCGGACCCGTTTCTCCATTGCCTTCCACTGCTTTTTAGTAGGGTTCGTTTAGACGATGCGGAAAATTCCGCTGCGGAGCATAGGCTGCGGTGCGGAATTTGGTGTCCGCAGCATACAATGGATGTTGCGGATGTGTGGCGGACTGGTTGCGGACTCATTGCGGAATTTCTCCATTGACTTCAATGGAGATTCTAAGTTCCGCAATGAAGTCCGCAGATGTAATGTACATGTTATGTGTGCTGCGGAGCGTATTGTTTTTTTAACATGACATTTCTTCATTCTGGCTGGACCTATGTATTTCTAGGTCTACAGCCAGACTGAGGAAGTCAATGGGGCTCCCGTAATTACGGGTGACTACGTGTGTGCACCCATAATTACAGGAGCGTTGCTAGGCGACGTCAGTAAATAGTCACTGTCCAGGGTGCTGAAAGAGTTAAGCGATCGGCAGTAACTGTTTCAGCACCCTGGACAGTGACTACCGATCATAATATAGATCAACGTGTAAAAAAAATAGAAGTTCATACTTACCGAGAACTCCCTGTTTCTTTCTCCAGTCCGGCTTCCCAGGATGACGTTTCAGTCTAAGTGACGGCTGCAGCCAATCACAGGCTGCAGCGGTCACATGGACTGCCGCGTCATCCAGGGAGGTCGGGCTAGATGCCGAAAGAGGGACACGTCACCAAGACAACGGCCGGTAAGTATGAAATTTGTTTACTTTCACTAGGGAAAGTGCTGTCCCTTCTCTCTATCCTGCACTGATAGAGAGAAGGGAAGTACTTTCACCTCAATATGCAGCGGCTAGTCCGCATCAATTTACTGCACATTTTGGGCAGATCCGCCACAGAATCTGCAACGCAGATTCTGTGCGGCATTGATGCGGACAGTTGCGGAAGAAATCCGCCAGGTGGGGCCATGCCCTAACAAGGTTCTCGATCCCTATCTAGCATTTCTTTATTACTTTTTTGTTCACTATTTTTTGGGATTTAAAAAAAAACAACAATTATTTAAAAATATATAGAAGCTGAATGGGGCTCACTTGCTCACTAGGATGTGTGATTGGGCAGTGATAGGTTCAAAAATCAATATGCTGGTAAAGAGTATTGTACTGCTTTAGCTTGTGATTATTACTATTTTTCCTCAGGTTTACTACTGACAGGGCACTAGTGTAACATAGACTGGCCTTGACAAGCCCTGTAACAGAAATAAGCTTGTCAGGGCTGGTAATGCTGGTAAAACCAGTTAATTTTAAGTTAAAATGCTGTGATTTGTCAAATTTTGGTTTTAGTCTTCTTGGCTCGGGTTTTTGAATTTGTTGGAATTTCTCCCTTCTTGGAATCCTTTTTTTCTTTTCTTTATGGAAATTAGACACTTGACCCTGGAGTGCAGTATAAAATTAGGTGGGCAAGTCAATGGACAAATAGAGTGATCTGAGTGACGAGGCATGGTCTTGGTGCTAGATTAGCCGGAGCCAGTATTTCAAAAACTTTTAATCGTGTGGTGTTTTCTTGCGCAAATTGAGTGAAGCGAGAATGGTGTGATCAAGGAAAAACATCAAGCGAAAGGGGATCAAGTGAACATATACAATTCGTTGACGAAAACGGGTCAGAGGAAGGTGTCAAGAATCGTTCTGATGAACAGGCGGTGCATAGTCAAGCAAATTGCAGCCGAATACAACGCTGATTCTCCAACTAACTCGATGTTCCTGAGCACAGATCGGCTATAACAGTAGATGACCAATACGAGTGCCATTGCTTTCTAAGGGAAACAGGAAGGCAAAACACCAGTGGGCAAAAAAAGCGTACATTTTTGATCACTGAGCAGATGAAAAACATCGCCTTGACAGAAGAATCCAAAAATTTGTGCAAACAGCATGAATCGATGAACCCTCACTTTTAGGTGTCAAAAGTTCAGGCTTGGTAGAGGTGGAGTAATGGTGTGGGGAATGTTATCCTGGCACACTCTTAGTACTCTGAGGCCTGTAGATGGATGTTTGAAAAGTAGGACTTACCTAAACATTGTGGCTTTCCATGTTCATCCTTCACTGCAGCTGTTTATACTATGGGAGATGGACACTTTACCGCCAACTGCAAGAAGTTATCCTGTCCACATGGGCCAATACACATGCAGAACAATTGCAACACCTAGTGGATTCTATGCCACAACGAATTGCTGCAGTTCTGAAGGCCAAAGGAGGTCCAACGCACTTCTAGATCGGTGTCTCTAATAAAATGGCCATTCAGTATATATACACAAGCACACATATACACACACACACACACACACACACACACACACACACATATATATATATATATATATATATATATATATATATATATATATATATACATATGTATATATATATACATACACACACACGGGCACATACACATATATATATATATACATACAAATAGAGGCACATATATGCACACACACAGATACATATATACACACTGGCACATATATACACACAGGCACATATATGCAGTAAATACTGGCACATATACAGTATCGGGACACACCTTTTATTCGTGAAATTCAGGTGTTCCATTCAGTCCCATTGCAACAGATGTTTAAAATCAAGCACCTAGCCATGTAGTCTGCCTTTACAGACATTTGTGAAAAAATGGGTCGTTCTATAGACCCCATTGAATTCCAGCATGGTACTGTAATAGGATGCCACCATTATAACAAGTCAGTTTGTGAAATTTCTCCCCTCCCAGATATTCCATGATCAACTGCTTCAGCATATCAAGACATTTTGGACAATTGTATGCCTCCAACTTTGTGGAAACAGTTTATGGAAGGTCCTTTTCTGTTCCACGGTGCCCGTGTACAAAATGAGGTCCATAAAGGCATGGTTGGGTCAGTTTAGTGTGGAAGAACCTGACTGGCACGGATAGAGCCCTCACCTCTGTATGTGTGATTGTACAGTTAGGTCCAGAATTATTTGGACAGTGACACAAGTTTTGGCATTTTAGCTGTTTACCAAAACATATTGCATATACAGTTATATAATGAATTGGTGCTTAAAGTGCAGACTCTCAGCTTTAATTTGAGATTATTCACATACTAATTTTAGGAAGAGTTTAAGAATTACAGTTCTTTAATGTAGCTGGCTATTCCCTCGTTAATCCAACATCAATTAAGCAGGTAAAAGGTCTGGAGTTGATTCCAGGTGTTGCATTTGCATTTGGAATCTGTTGCTGTGAACCCACAACATGAGGTCAAAGGAGCTCTCAATGCAAGTGAAACAGACCATCGTTAGGCTGAAAAAAATGAAGAAATCCATCAGAGAGATAGCACAAATGTTAGGAGTGGCCAATCAATTTGGTTCATTCTTGAAAAGAAAGAGCGCACTGTTGACAACGTGAACTCCAAAAGGCCTGGATGTCCACAGAAGACAACTGTTTTGGATGATCGCAGAATTCATTCCATGGTGAAGAAAACCCCCTTCACAACATCTACCCAAGTGAAGAACACTCTCCTGGAAGAAGGTGTATCAGTATCTAAGTCTACCATATAGAGAAGACATCATGAGCGCAAATACAGAAGATTCACCACAAGGTGCAAACCATTAATCAGACTCAAAAATAGAAAGGCCAGATTAGACTTTGCCAAACAACATGTAAAGAAGCCAGCCCAGTTCTGGAACAGCATTCTTTGAATAGATGAAACTAAGATCGACCTGTAGCAGAATGATGGGAGGAAGAAAGTATGGAGAAGGATTGGAATGGTCAATGATCCAAAGCACACCACATCCTCTGTAAAACATGATGGAGGCAGTGTGATAGCATTGGCATGCATGGCTGCCAAAGGCACTGGGTCACTAGTGTTTATTGATGATGAGACTGAAGACAGAAGCAGCCGGATGAATTCTGAAGTGTTCAGGGGTATATTCTTTCTGCTCAGATTCAACCAGATGCAGCAAGGTTGATTGGACGTCGCTACACAGTCCAAATGGACAATGACCCAAAACATAATGCGAAAGCAACCCTGGAGTTTTTTAAGACAAAGAAGTGGAATATTCTGCAATGGCCAAGAAAATCACCAGATCTCAACCCAATCGAGCTGCATTTCACTTGCTTAAGACAAAGACCCAAAAACAAGCAACAACTGAAGACAGCTGCAGTAAAGTCCTGGCAAAGCATCACAAAGGAAGAAACCCATGGGTTCCAGACTGCAGGCAGTCATTGTCTGCAAAGGATTCACTACAAACAGTGGCGGATCCTCATATGGGCGGTTCGGGCGGCCACCCGGGGCCCAAGGCTGCACGGGGGCCCATAGCCACCCAAACAGCACACAAGTTTAAAAAAAACTCTCCAGGGCTGCTGCTGGCCGCATTCTAGCGGTCATCGGTCCCACGTGCGGATGAAGAGGAGGAGGGGGGATGTGCAGGGGGAGTCAATTGCGGCCAGGGAACAGGGGCACAGCACATCAGCTGTAGAGAGCAGACTGTCAGAGATTGTGATTGGCAGGTGCTGGAGTCTTCCTGACAGTCTGCTCCTCTGTGCTGCTGTACACTCTCCCTCCTGTCTAAACCTCCAGCAGCTGCCTGATAACGGCAAAATTGCAACCAGAAGGTGAAGGACCTGTGGTCACAGTCACATGATTAAGGTCCTGAAGGCTGCCAGAGACAAGCACCGCAGAGGAAGAGGCTGTGGTAAGTGTGTGTGTGTGTGTGTGTGTGTGTGTGTCATAATGTAAGTCTATTTAGTGTGTGCTGTGCATATAGTGTGTGCTGTGTATATAGTCTATATAGTGTGTACAGTGTATATAGTGTCTATAATGTAAGTCTATATAGTGTGTGCTGTGTATATAGTGTGTGCTGTGTATATAGTGTGTGCTGTGTATATAGTCTATATAGTGTGTACTGTGTTTATAGTGTCTATAATGTAAGTCTATATAGTGTGTGCGTGTAGTGTGTGTGGTTTGAATATATAGTGTGTGGTGTTAATGTGAATTGTATATAGGGTGTTTAATTTCACATTTTTTGAGTTCAAAATAATTTCCCACCCATAGAGCCCTCTGCAGTAAGTCAGATGCTCAGAACCCCCCCCCCCTGCAGTATAATCTCCCCAATAGAGCCCTCAGTAGTTATTATACTGCAGGGGGGGGGGGTCAGAGTGTTTGATTGACTGTTGAGGGTTCTATAGGGGAATAACTCTTTCCACCCTAGAGCCATAAGGGTGGATTTACACGAACGTGTAATACGTCCGTGCAACGCGCGTGCTTTTCACGCGTGTCGTACGGACCTATGCTAGTCTATGGGGCAGTGCAGACTGTCAGTGATTTTTGCGCAGCGTGTGTCCGCTGCGTAAAACTCACGACATGTCCTATATTTCTGCGTTTTTCGCGTATCACGCACCCATTGAAGTCAATGGGTGCGTGAAAATCATGCATGCCACACGGAGGCACCTCCGTGGGACGTGCGTGATTTGCGCAACAGCATTCAAAACTATGATTGCAAACAGAAAAGCACCACGTGCTACAAACAGAGTGTCATAATGATGGCGGCTGCGCGATAGGCACGCAGCCACGCATCATATGGTGATGACACACGGAGCTGTTAAGTGACTTTTGCGCGCACAAAATGCTGCATTTTTTGCGTGCGCAAAACGCACACACTCGTGTAAATCCGCCCTAAGTGTCAGACGCTTAGACCTTCCCATAGGGCACTCAGCAGTCAGTCAGATGCACTGGGGAGGGGTGTCTGACTGCTTAAAGGTTAACTAACTAAACCTTTTAAAAAAAATTACATGTCATAGTGACATGTCAAATGTTCTAATCGGTGGGGGTCCGGGCACTGAGACCCCACCAATCGCTGAAACAAAGTGGCAGAAGCGCTCAGGTGAGTGAGGAGCCACTTTGTTTCTGATCTTCTTTCCTCTGATAGCCGAGCAAGCGGTGTACGGGCACAACAGAAAGTCTGAGTCCGTACACCGCGCCGAGGAAAGACAATCAGAAATTAAGTGGAACAGCGCTCACCCGAGCACTCCTGCTGCTTTGTTTTAGTGATCGGTGGTGGTCTCAATGCTGGGACCCCCATCGATTAAAAGTTCTGACATATCACTCTCACTATGACACGCCAAATGTTTTTTAAAAGTTTAGTTACCCTTTGGGGACTGAATTTATTGGTTTGAGTTAATGTATGGGCCTGGGTCTTAATTTGCTTAGGGGTCTGGGGTATAAGACAATTTATGGTGTTTATTTCTGAATTTTTATGTTGCTATAGATGCTGAAAATGGCTACAGAATCAAGGGGAAAAGATTTCTCATCAGGAAACCCTGCAGTCATCAGGAGAAGTCGCCATAACGGTCTGTGTCAGATGGAGAAGAAAAGAGAACGACCCATCAGTGAAGACATCACCTGTGAGTCATTGCATTTATAGATCTGTCACCTCTCCTGACATGTCTGTTATCGGAAATCCTTGTATTCCACATAAAGTCTTTGTGTGCCCAGGACTAATAGACAAATGCGTGTTACCATTCCCCTTGTCAGAAGGATATGTCCCTACACAGTGTGATACTGTCAGCGATGGTTGGAGACTGTCAGTATGTAGGGCCACAGCCCTTTGACAAGGGGAATTCCTAGCACTCATTTGTCAATGCTCACACAGAAAGGTGGTGTTTAATATAGACCCGGCGTGGCAGGGCGGTGGTGGAGAAGGGGGCCCAAGCTTGTGGAACAGCCCAGGGCCCATGGTTTACTTAATCCGCCACTGACTACAAAGTATTAAAACAATATTTTATTTATCGTAATGTTAATTTGTACAATTACTTTTGAGCCCCTGAAATGAGGAGGCTGTGTAGAAAAATTGTTTTTGTTCAACCCCTTGAATTAAACCTGAAAGTCTACACTTCAATTGCATCTCAGTTGTTTCATTTTAAATCCAATGTGGTGGCATGCAGAGCCCAAATCATGAAGATTGTGTCACTGTCCAAATAATTCTGGACCTAACTGTATATGAATGACAGTAGGTACTGTATGTACATATGTGCCTGTGTGTGTTGTATATATGTGCCTACGTGTGAAAGAAACGGCACATGTGAATTTGCCCTAAAAATTGCAGAGTGAGCAGCAATGGTAAGTCTCGCACAGGGCGCCTTCCAGCCGAAGGCTTACCCTGCCCTCCAAAAGAAGAAAATTCTGCAAGCTAGTCTTAGAGAATTTCCATTCTCATATTGTATAAAACCTATTTTAGGGAACATTTGTCTGTTTGAATAAGATAGGAGTAGAATTGTGACAAGATTTCCATTTTAAACTGTACAATGATGTGTAGCCTAACACTTTCAGGTTGTCAGTTTCTATCTACTTTGTTCTCCACTATTTGCAGTAGAGGGGATGGACTTTCACATACAAATGTATTGATGGGCAAGATCAGCTGAACAGATGCAGCTGCCTGTGGCAAAAATCCCCATTAAAAGAGCACGTATAATTTTACAGCCATAAGTGCTTGTAATATCTTTTGTAAGAAGTTGGTAAAAATAAACAAGATGGCTACACAGAACTATGAAGATTACAATAATGGTCTTTGTGAATTTAGGATTATTGTACGATAAAATAAACAGGGAACGGGAAGCAAGATTTGTGTTCAAAATGGACTGAGAATATTTTAATAAAATGAATTTTAGATAAAAGGCGGAAAATAGCCAAACACAAATGGGTTTATTTCATAGCCCAGTGATATCATAGCACATTCATAGTAATGGATGTTATTGCAGTATAAATGCAGGATATACAATCAAAGTTTAAAATGGCCCTCATGGTGATATCCTGTCTTCTGGGCCCTGTACCTAAGCCTACTTTGTGGTAGGCTTAGATAAAGGGTCCAACAGAAAGTATCACACATGGGCCCCGTATCTAAGCCTACCACATGTGTTACTAATGTTTTTCTTTTGTGTTTGTGCTTTTTTTTACAGGTTCGGTTGTTGGACTACATCGGATTCGAGGACTTCTTTGATGATGGCTTTTGTAATTTTCAATAAAATGGTTAACGACGGTTGTGTGGGAGTTTTTTATTTCAATAAAAATATTTTCTATGTCTTTCTATTTCTTTTAAACTTTATTACTACCGCCTTAGTAATAGCTTCTGGCTGATTGACAGCGTCATATACTAAGGCAGGGCTTAGTGTTAGCCGGTGCAGAGACTAACACTAAACACTATTACCCCAGTGCCCACCGTAACTAGGGGTACCGGGAAGAGCTAAGTGCAATACTGTACCCGACCATCTGTGTCATGGTCGGGCACTGGGTTGGCCGCAGGCTGGTATTATTAGGCTGAGAAAGCCCAAAAACAGTGGGCCCTTCCATCCTGTTAATGCTTGCCTGGTTCCTCTATGTTGTATCTGGCTGGTTATGAAAAATGGGGGGACACACCACAAAATTAAAAAAAAAAAAAAAAAAATGGAAAAAACTATATTGGGTTCCCTCCATTTTTCATAACCAACCAGATACAACATAGCAGCAGCAGGCTAGCATTACTAGGCTGGGAAGGGTCAAGGTCTCTGGCCTTTCCCAGTCTAACAATACCAGTCTGCAGCCGCCCCAGTGCTCACCCATCGCTGCAGATGGTCAGGTACTGGATCGTATCTGGCTCTTCCCGGTACACCTGATGGGGGTGGGTACCGGGGTAATAATGGGGGTTAGTGCCAGCCTTTTCACCGACTAACAATAAGCCCTGCTTTAGTAAGGGATACTGTCAATTAGCCAGCAGCCATTACTAAGGCAATAGCAATAAAGTTTAAAAAAAAAACAAGGATATAAAAAAAATATTTTATTGAAAAAATACTAGCAGAAATTTTTTGCGATTGACATCCATTCACAGGGGTATATTGAATACAGGTGTTTGGAAAACCTCTCCGAGGACAGAAAAAAACATGGTTGAATTTGTTTTTGTTTTTAAAGACCAATTAAAAAAAAAAAGCATTGGGCTTTTGATTTTGTTTGGATTGGTGGGTGCAAAAGATCCCTTTGTCCCCAGTCCTACTTAGATCACAAGTATCTGAGATGCATAAAACACCTTCCTCATCTGGATTGTGTACGGGGATGAAGTGGTATCAGTACTGATGAACGCATATCTTCTTTAGACATTAGGCTCCAAAAAACATTACATACAGGCATTCTGAAAAACCAACCATTTTGAAATCCCAATGTGTTTCCCCACGGTGCAAGCCGTAAAGGTTGCGGATGAAATCTTTAAGTCACTAAGGAAAATATTTTCCGTTTTGACAAAAATTTGTTGTAAAATAACAAGATTTAAAATAAGACTATAAAATAAAACAATAAAATATTGTTAAAAGTTGTACAGATTATAAAATCAGGCTCTGTTCACATCGGCATTTTTTATTTCTATTGTTCTGCTCCGTCATAGGAGCAGAAGGTCAAAAATGACGGCAGTACTGGTGTCACGGCGCGGGGAGTGGACCCACTGGGCTGTACCGCATAGCGGGATAGCAGCTGGCCAACTAGGTACAATACAATGTCTATAGTCCAGGAACGGTACCTGAGGCAATGTAGACAGTAGCGGAGACACAACTTGACTTTCACAGTAGATGGCACAGTAGATGCAGCGGAAGACACAACTTGACTCTCACTGTAGATTGCACAGTATATATGATAGCACGGGATACAGGGTACAGGCAGCAGGAACAGGTAACACTGGGAATTGGAAAACACTAGGAGACCATTTGCAAGGCAAACTTTAGATATACAAAAATGCTCAGGCAAAGATCAAGTGGGCAGGGCCCTTTTTATAGTCCAGCAGCATTCTGGGCTAATTACTGATTTTTAACAACTGGATGCGTACTGGCTCTTTAAGGCCATGCACGCGCAGGCGCGCGCGCCCTGCGGGAAACAGTCTCAGAACCCGGAATTGAGTGCCGGCGTCTCCCTGGATGGAGATGTCGCCGCGAGCACAGACGTCCATGGCAGTGGCCGTCAGAGGGTAAATCTGAACGACGGTCCGCAGCCATAGACGTTACAACCGGATCCATCACATAACGGACACCAACAGCGTCCAACTTTGACTATAATGGGGTGTATTGTATTTCCGTCATGTTGTCCATCATTTTACAGGGTAAAACAGCAAGGAATGCTGCACTATGTTGACCAGATTTTTGGGGAATTTACGCAGATGTAAACACAGGCTAAGAATGATAGATCCTAAACATATATCCATGTGTGTAGATAGCAGTACCTAAAGTGTATTTATATATTATAAAATGCACCTACAGTATATAAGTGTATATATATATATATTATATACTAAAGAGAAATACAATCATAAATTGATTCAAACAAACAAAACAGGAACCAACCATTCACTGTGTAAGGTTATTGAGGTGGAATAAGATATGAGATATGGTATAAAATTACGGAGAGCTGCAAATACTACAACATTAATTCATTAAATAGCCAAGAAAGCTGTTTATTCATAAAGGTCTCCATCAAACCAAAAAGGTAGACTTTAGAAGGAAAGAAGGCAAGGTCTGGCTCCAAGCAAGGCAAAAATAAAATAAAAATCTGCACAATACAGATAAGCCCTGCAATGGTAAGCATTTGTTCAATAGGACCTTTCGAAAAGCAAGACAGCATTTCTTACGCTATGTCCAGACCTCGCATTGTGGTGTAACTCAAAGCCACAAACCGAAATGCTTATAGAACTGTTTCTGCGGAAAACTGTGATCACAGTTTTTACAATGCTTTCTACTCCATTAAAGTCAATGGAGGAAAAGACACAATTAACTAAGCAATTTTATTTTTTTTAAACATGGTCCCAGGGCTCCTTTGTTTACATAGGGCGTGCACCAAGTTTAAAAAAATAAATAAATAACCCACTGACATTTACAAATACTAATGACAATTATGTAAACTAAAATATTCATGTATAATAACAATTCTATTAAAATAAATAATCATGTGATTGAATGTAAATGTCCATAATGTAAACTAAACATGGTAGTGTTGTAAAAAGCATTGTGTAGATTACACGCCCTATGCTGCAGTTCTTCACCATCTCTGAGTGCCTCCCTGATGGGTTCACCTTATTCAATTATTAAAACGTTTCCTCCATAAATTCCCACCATATTGCCACTATATTTTGCCCTGACAAGCTTTATGTTTGCAAGTGTGTTCATGAATATTACCGGTAGTTATTATTAATTCAGAGTGGCCCACCTTTGTGGACATACTAATTATTGAATATAATATTGATTATTAAATAAAAAATGCCTTAGTAAGTTAAGTCCAGATAAAGAAAGAGACATAATATGAATGGCTCGGTGGATTTATTTACACGGGTTGTGCTGTCAGATTTACTCAAATGCGTATTGACCTTAATGAGACGGCCCTAAACACAAAGGAAGAGCTTCAGTTAGCTTAAATTTGTAATATTTTAATGCTGAAAGTCGTGGCAGAAGAAGTCAATCCATAATTATTGAGGGTATGTTCACACGTAGTCAACAAAAACGTCTGAAAATCCAGAGCTGTTTTCAACGGAAAACAGACCCTGCTTTTCAGACGTTTTTTTACCAACTCGCATTTTTCGCTGCGTTTTTCGCGCCGTTTTCGCAGCGTTTTTTACGTCCGTTTTTGGAGCTGTTTTCATTGGAGTCTATGAGAAAACAGCTCCAAAAACGTCCAAAGAAGTGTCCTGCACTTCTTTTGACGAGGCTGTATTTTTACGCGTCGTCGTTTGACAGCTGTCAAACGACGACGCGTAAATAACAGGTCGTCTGCACAGTACGTCGGCAAACCCATTCAAATGAATGGGCAGATGTTTGCCGACGTATTGGAGCCGTATTTTCAGACGTAAAACGAGGCATAATACGCCTCGTATACGGCTGAAATTTGGCCGTGTGAACATACCCTAAAAGATGCACTGGTTGGGTTTCATGGAGACCATGCTTGTCTGGTTAGGATTTTTTGATCCCATATCTGCAGTCTTAGCAATTACTCTGGTAAATACAAAGTTCACAAAAAAATAAGCAAAAGTATTAGATAGTGGCGTGCTTATAGAGAGTGATAAGTTCTAACCCATAATATAACCACAGGAATTGACTAGGTTTAGTGGGTCCAGGCACAACAAACGTTTGTACCGACTTGGATTAACACAAATTATTCATACATTTTGAGGCAAGTTAGTTCAGACGTTGCAGAAAACTCCGCTGCGGACCATAGGCTGCGGTGCGGAATTTTCCCTCCGCAGCATTCACTGACTGTTGCGGAGAAGCAGCGGAATTTCACTGCGGATTTCAGCCTTTGCAATGCAAAAACTGAAATCTGTGGCAAGTCCGCTGTCTTTTCTGCAACGTCTGAATTACCTGTCAAATATGCAAATGTTGGTGCAGATTCGTTGCGTAATTTCCCCAAATATGCACAAACATTTGCAGCGGAAAAACTCTGCCACGTCTGGCCGTGCCCTAATGGCTTCAAACCGAAACAATGCCACATATTAATTCTCTGACGTAACTGAATTCTTATGAAATTGACTGAAATGTCAGTGTGTGTCAGCATTAGGCTGGATTCGGTGACTTATTTCACTGCATTTTAATAGCATTTTTGGGGTCAGTGGCATTTTTTTCAAAATGCAGCATGCTCTAGGTATTGTGTTTTTTCTGGTATTTTCTTTTACTGTAGGCTTCCCCCTAGGATTTTGAAAACACAAAAAATGCATGTATAAAATGACAGTAAATAAAAAATGCAGAACAAAAAAGATTGTACAAATGCCATTAAAAACAAGCCCCTCCTTCTTTACTGTTTCGTAAACATCAAAACAGAATGTCACAATGATGCCGGCTGCACGAAAATTACGCAGCCACGTACCATATACAGATGCCACACTGAACTTTTGCGCGTGATTCCAGGCAAAACTAGTGAAGAGAGGGCCAGGCGTGCGCACCACCCTCTCTATTCTGTTCAGTGGTAGTTACAGAAATAGCCAAGCAAGCGCTGCTCAGCTGTTTCCATAACTCCCATAAAGTAGAACGGAGAGAGCCACGCGCATGAGCAGCAGTCTCTCTACTAGTCCCCGTCTGGAATCTGCAGCCAGACCCCATTCTCCGTATAGGTGCGGGTTCCAGAGCTGGGACCTGCATCTATCAGACATTAATGGCATATCCTGTCGACATGCCATAGATTTTTAAGATGTGAATAACCCTTTCATAAATTCCTATATTTATAAATGCTTCTTTAAAAAATACTTTTTATAAGCTTTTATGGCAGCAAATGTCTACTGATCTACTGACAGGAAGGCCACAAGAATACTATCAAATTGCAAAATTAAGGGGTAGGCACATTATTAGGTTAAAAATCAGCCATTAAAATGAGAAATCTTCTGCTGCCCTTTTATTACATGTGGGGGACACTTTGCACAAGTAAAATCAGCAACCTTTTAAGGACAGTTTCACACGAGCACTTGCAGTGATCAATGGCCGCACAAATTTACCTGGTATTATTTGCAAAATCGCGTGACCATTTGATTTCACATGTGGGCATGGTTTCGATAGTCTTCTTCCCTTCCTTGGACCGTACCCTTACTCAGAAGTTCAAACTTGAGGCAAGTTTTAATCATAATTGATAGTAAACCCTAAACCTGCCAAAATTAATACTACATTGGGGCTCCTTCATTCACATTTGCATCTGAAAATACGGATCGATTTTCGCGCCGTTTTTCGCCCGCGGCCATTGAGCGCCGTGGGCATAAAACAGCGCGAAATACGCTTTCTCTGCCTCACATTGATGTCAATGGGAGGTCAGAGGCGGAAGCGCCCGAAGATAGGGCATGTCGCTTCTTTTTCCCGCGAGGCAGTTTTCGGGCCGTTTTTTGCCGAGTTTTGCAACGCGGTTTCCGCGTCAAAAAACTCGGCAAAATACCCCGTGTGAACATAGCCTAAGGCTGGGTTCACACAGAGTTTTTTGCAGGAGGAAAATCTGCCTCAAAATTAAATTTTTGAGGCAGATTTTCCTCTGCCTACACGCCGATTTTCACGGTGTTTTTCACTGCGTTTTTCGCCCACGGCCATTGAGCGCCGTGGGCATAAAACACCACGAAATACGCTTTCTCTGCCTCCCATTAATGTCAATGGGATGTCAGAGGCGTAACCGCACAAAGATAGGGTATGTCCCGTCTTTCTCCCACAAGCCGGTTTTACTCCGTGTGAACCCAGCCTAACTTTTTTTTTGCTGTGTTGCTGATATATGGAACACATACGCACATGTGAACTATGTAAAAAAAATGCAACATGCTTTTTTAAAATCAACGTATTGACCAAAACAGATCTGTTAGAACAGGCTGCTTATTGAAAAAAAAGTAATGCGCATAATAAAAGCGTGTATATATATATAAAAAAATTGGAAATTTCAATAAAACCATTTAAATGTATTGGCACAGTTTTTTTAAATGAAAAAAAAGTCGGAATTAATACGGATCTGATATATGAAAATGTGACTGAGCCCTCATGCTTGAATTACACATTTGGGCAGATATGCAGTGGTGGAATGAGTAGACCATAAGCTTTGGGCTGTACCCCAAACTTGGGCCCACCTTCACCACCACCGCTGCCCTTTTGCGCCGTGTGCTAGCATTGCTGTGCTAGCATTGAAAAATAAGCGTTACGATTCCCCTTGTCAAAGGTCTGTGTACCTACATATTGACTGTATCACACTGTAACACATCTTCCTGACAAGGGGAATGGTAACACACATTTTTCTATTAGTCCTGGACTATACAAACACTTTTTGTGGACTACAAGGATTTCCTATAAGCGTATGTTCACACGCTTAACAAAATACGGCTGAAAATACGGAGCTGTTTTCAAGGGAAAACAGCTCTTGATTTTCAGACGTTTTTTTAATTAAACTAGTGTTTTTCGAAGCATTTTTTAGGGCCGTTTTTGGAGCTGTTTTTCTATAGAGTCAATGAAAAACGGCTCCAAAAACGGTGCACTTCTTTTTCGCAGCTGTGTTTAAAAACAGAACACCGGTTTTCCCATTGAAATCAATGGGCAGATGTTTGTAGGCGTTCAGCCCCCCGTATTTTCAGCCATTTTTCGGGATGTTTACGGCCCTAAAGACGGTCGAAAATAGGCCGTGTGAACATACCCTAACAGACATGTCAGGAAAGGTTACAGATTCTCTGTAAATCCAGTGACTCACATGAGACGTTTTCTCAGATTCTAGTAATTCCTTTTCTTCTCCACCCAGTCCAGACCTCATGACGACTTCTTCCGGCCACGACCCATTTCTGCAGAATTTGCCACTCAGATATCTTATATCTTTAGCTCCTCACTTTTCCAACATTTACACACCTATAAACAAAGAAAAATATTCTCATGATGCCTCACACTATTCCCATAAATACAATAGCACCACACATTGCGCCCCTGAAATAATAGCAGCATACACTCCGCCCCTGAATATAATAGTACCATTAACTGCCCCCGAATATAATAGTATCAGATACTATGCCCCTGAATACAATTGTGTCAAAAACTGTAAAGTCAAGCACCACACACACACACACAGTGCCCCCGGTTGAAAGTGTCACTAACAATGCCCCCTGTAGATAGCGCCACTCACAGTGCCCCCTGTAGATAGCGCCATTCACAATCTCCACTGTAGATAGTGCCCCTCAGAGCCCCCTGTAGATAGTGCCCCCAGAGCCCACTTTAAATAGTGCCCCACACCCCTTGTAGATAGCGCCACACAGCCCCCAAAAGATAGTGTAACAGCCCTTGTAGATAGTGCCACACAGCCACCTGTAGATAGTGCCACACAGCCCCCTGTACATAGTGCCACACACTCTCCTGTAAATAGTGCCACACACCCTCCTGTAGATAGTGCCACGCAGCCCACTGTAGATAGTGCCACACTGTCCCCTGTAGGTAGTGCCACTGCCCCCTGTAGATAGTGCCACACACCCCACTGTAGATAGTGCCACAGTACCCTTTCTAGATAGTGCCACAGTACCCCCTGTAGATTGTGACACCCCCTCCCCTGTAGAAAGTGCCACACAATCTCCTGTAGATAGCGCCACACTGCCCCCCTGGAGATAGCACCACACCCCCTGCTGTAGATAGTGCCTCACTGCCCTGTAGATAGCGCCACAATGCTCCCCTGTAGATAGTGCCACACTGCCCCCCTGTAGATAGCGCCACACTACTCCCCTGTACATAGCGCCACACACCCCCTGTAGATAGTGGCACAGTACCCTCTGTAGATTTTGACCCCCTCCCCTGTAGACAGTGCCACACGCCCCCTGTAGATAGCGCCACACACCCCTCTGTAGGTAGTGCCACAATTCCCCCCCTGTAGATAGCGCCACACTGCCCCGCTGTAGATAGCACCACACTGCCCCCTCTGTAGATAGCACCACACCCCCTCTCCCCTGTAGATAGTGCTACACAGGCCCCTGTTAATAGTGCCCCACACCCCCTGTAGATAGTGCCACCGTACCCCCCCATAGATAGTGACCGCCCTCCCCCATAGATAGCACCACACAGCCCCCTGTAGGTAGCGCCACACTGTCCCCTTGTAGATAGCGCCAGACAGTCCCCCCTGGAGATAGCACCACACCACCCCTGTAGATAGCACCACACTGCCCCCCTGTAGACATCACCACACACCCCTGTAGATAGAGCCACCCCCCCTGTAGATAGCGCCACCCTCACCTGTCCTCTTTTCCGTGCCATACTCTTCTCCAGCGATGCAGGCCTGTTCTCTTCTGATCAGCGGAGTGACTCATGGAGCGTGATGAAGCGCCGAATGGCATTGAAGGGAACCCATGCTTCTCCTGCCTTGCCAGCGCTGTCAATTGTATCCGAGTCCAAAGGACGCGGATACAATTGAGACCTATGTAAGGGCCTTCCGGCCCTTGTCACAGGGGGCTTTCTGCCCCATACACAAAGCGATTCATAGCAAAAAACTTGACAAAACTGGTATGTGGTTTTATTCTTTGGACAGCCAAGGGCACCCCCGGGTGCCTCAGGCCCCGGGCGGCCACCCTAAACAGATCTGCCATTGCTGATGTATTAATGTATCTGCAGACCAAACGTGTCATAATTGCGGCAACATCTTGTGCATCTTGGCACTGTCTTATGCATTTCTTGATAAACCAGATGGTTGCGCATCACTAGACGCTAAATGTGGCGTGGATTGACTGAAACAGGAGCGTGACTTAAGATGCGCCATTGTGCAACATTATGCCCCAAAAAAACTGGCACAAAATTCTGTTGCAAACTAAGCCAAATTAAGAGAATAAGATGGAGAAATGTGTTTAACAGAATGAATAAAATGTGCCAAATTTATAATACAGAATGCACCACATTAATGAATTTGGTGCATTTTCTGACTGCCTTGTCCAAGTTTACACTGTCTAAGGCCGAATTCACACGACCGTAGTATACGTCCGTGTAATGGCCGTTAAAACAACAGCCATCACACGGACTCATGTATTTCAATGGGGCCGTACACACAGCCGTTGTTTTAACAGCCTGTCCGAAGGTTCCATTGAAAACTAGAAAATGTCCTATTTTCGTCCGTTTTCATGGATCCCTCGATAGACTCAACTCTATGGGAGTCCATGAAAACGGCCGCTTTTCACATCCGAGTTTGCACTCGTTTGTGTGAATCTGGCCTAAATCTTAGACTGTATTAGTAAATCTGACCTATCACATTTTTGTGGCAGTTTTTTGAGCCAAACACAGGGGTGAATCTAAAAAGAAGAAAAAGGCCACCTTCACATGCCAGTATTTTGGTCAGTATTTCTGATAATTATTTGAATACAGTAAAGATTTGCATCTCTTTCACCACAGATTTCACCCATTCAATGCTTTGGGGTGAACTCTGCAGTGTATCTGCAGTAAAATATACATGTAACACATGCGATTAAAATAAGGCTCAAGCCCAGAATATTTTCAGACGTCTGGACAGAATAGGACAGCACATGATGATTTTCCTCTTTACATCTGCAGTAAACTGCAGCACCTTGAGGATCTGCTTATCTGGTGCTGTTCTTATACATCTCAATTCACTAAGTACAGGAAAAGATCCTATTCCTGAGGCTAACAGCACATTATCCGGAGCTGACTATGGACTTGTTTAATGGCTTTATGTGTCTCTTGTGATGGATAAATCTGCATTGATTTATTATGCTATCAGTGATACCCTGGATTAGGCTAATCCAGCAAAAATTAAAGGGTAATCTTATGACTAGTCATTACATACGAGGTTCCATCACTCTGAAGTTATACTTGGAATTACCCCAATAATTTATTGTGGGTTTCCTTTGTTGGAGCATTCCCATATTCCTCACATCTTGAGTCTAGTGGGCAGTGTTTTACCAGCGGTATCTTTCTTTAGTGAAACCTATATAATATTTCCTACACAAAAGGTATGGAAAATTCTTGTGCTCATGCTCCTGATGGCTTTTCTGTGACTTTTTAGTAGCTTAGGCAGGGGCATACACATAGAAAATCTCAGAATGTGTCCCAATACCCAGTGAGCATAATGTACTATGGAGATTTATTAAGACTGTTGTTTAACCTCTTCCCGATATCCACAGAGTATAAGCCCGCTCCATAAGACGAGTGTGATGGCTGTACGATACAGCCGACACCTGACTGTAACGAGCAGTATCCTGCTCAAGCAGGATCCTGCTTGCTTAACCCCCTAGATGCTGCGGTCAATAGCAACTGCGGCATCTAAGCCATAAGAGTGAGTGGAATGGCCCCCTCTGACGTCAAATCACCCTCCCTTCATTAAGCCCCCAGGCTTCCATGACAACTGTCGGGGTGCTGACAGTTGTCATGGCAGCATAGGGGTCTAATGAAGGATCCCAGGTCTGCCATCTTTGTACCCTCAGAGACAGGGCTTAATTGGAGCTTTTCAAAATCACGATATACTGAAATACATTAGCGACGTATCCAAATGTATAGGAATTCAGTGGGATATGTCGCCCCAATTCCCCCGGGGCCGAGAGCTACCTGAAGCGCTGTGCCCAGGAAAGCTCCTGAAATCACTGTCCATATATCAAGGAATCACTACTTGAGCAATTCCCCAGAGTGGAAGTTTATTCAATTCCCCAGAGTGACAGTTTATGGAATTGCTATACGAGCAATCCCCCAAAGACAGCTGGAGACTGTCTGGATCAAGCATGTAGGTAAATCAGCTACCTCAAGTCTGTCATCACTCTGGTCAGCAAAGTCTAAGGCTACTCTATGGTCTTCACCAGAGCCCACCGCAAGGCAGGTTGGATTTGGCTGCATAGAACGCAGGTTTCTTTTACAGAATACGGTGTTGGACAGGAGGTGCGACTGCAGGCAATACCAAAATGGATAACCAGACAAGCCAGAGGGGTAAATTCAAAGACAAAGGCGAAGTCCAGTTCAAAGAGTCCAAACAGTCAAGGTGATACAGCGTGTAACCAGGAGCTTGATCAGACACATGCATACACAAGAAATCACAAGCAACAATGAGAAAACTGAACAGATTCTAATACTCCACCCTTGGCTCCGATAGGTGCAGAATGAGAAATTGTAGTGGCTCTGCAACTCAAACAAGGGCCACCCAGAAGCTTCACTAGTAGTCATGACAACCTAAAAGTGACAGACTTTTCCTAACACCATATATGTCAGGAGGTACAATGCTGGTGGAGTCCCCAGCCAGAGCCTCACAAGCGCTCTGGCGGGGGACTCCTGTCCTGGGGAGTTCCTTTCACTGTCCATATATGGATATTGACGTTACAAGCTTTAAGATGTTGGATTACACCCCTGGAGAAGCTCTTGACGTCATTGTCCATATATCGAAGTGCTTTGATGGAGAACCCCGTAGTTGAAAGCCCCTAACATCACATTCTATATATGGACAGTGACTTCCGGGTCTTCTACCGACCCAGAGTCCCCGGCCAGAGCACTTCCGATGCTCTGGCCTGGGACTCCATAGTTAAAAGTTCCTGACATCACATATATGGACAGTGGTATCATGGGCTTCCCCAGGGCAGGAATCCTGGGGCCGAATGCTACCTGATGCTCTTCCCGGAGACTCCAGTTCTGGGGAAGCTACCCGTGGTATACATTTAACGTATACATCTGTGACATATAGGCTCCTATACTGGAAAAAAACTTATACCACATGGTATATATATATGTTTTTTTGCTAGACTCCTGAGAATGGAATTGCGTAGTCTACTACGTTACTCCATTCTCCAAAAAAAGGTATACCGACGTAAACCAGCCCGATGGAGGCCAAAAGGACACTCTTTTGGTCTCCGTCGGGCTAATGGAGCCCTATGGACACCATGTTTAACATATACGTTGGGATGTACACACTATAATTAGGGCTAAAACATGGTGGGAACTAAGCCTAAATTGCACTCTATGTGGAATATTAATCATCTCTGTGAAATAGATATTTATTCACCACTAGAAAAATAGTAAAACACTAGTAATAAAGAGCATTTTATCGGCACTTGTTCAGTCACATATCTTGAGTGGCAGGGGGTTAAGCTAGTGGACATATGAATAAGTGAAACAGAGATAGGCTCTTTCTAAGCAGATGGCATTTGTCTGCTCCCATCTGTTACCATAAACATTTCTCGGCATCAATTTGGGACAAGTCTTTGCTGAACTGGTCTATGTCTGTGTGCTGCTAACAGAAAAGATGTCTGATCATTATAAGCCATACAGATGACACAATGTGCTGTGTACTAAAACCTTTGGCTATGAAAGGGTAAAATTGTGTTTAAAAGCCCACACAGGACATTTCCTGCCTCATAACCAAGTTAACATTTTGCTGACATGACAGGGTCTTTTATTTGACAACTGACAGATCACATAATGTTCCTCTGACTGTCATTTCTATGGCTAATTGCCTTTTGCCTTCACTCAAAAAATAATGATTTATCCCTCATGCCCACCGCATCTCTCAGCTTACCCCTGGGAAAACAACTACCATCTCTCTCTCCACCTACATCCTGATCTAGACAGCCGTTAAATAGGATTCCAGAGGACCCTATATGTCAGTATACTCCATATGTAATAAGATACCCTTCTCTATGTATACTGTACCCGCCTGGATGGAGCAGGGAAGCTGAACTTTTATTAAAGTGCCATGTTTGTCACGTAATTAAGAATCTAACGATATAAGCCAGGCACAGTGGGCGAAATATATTAAGACTAGCACTTGGTGGAAAAGACTTAAGACTTAAGACTTACGTTGGTGGAAAATGCACCAAGTATATTAAGAGATGCACTATTCTTAATATATTTAGCGCATCTTTGTCTGTCTGTGTGACAGAAATCCAAATTTACGCCTGTTATGAGTAGGTGTAGATTTGCTGCATAACCTACGCCAGTTTCTGCCGTAAATTATGATAAATCTGTCGTTCCAGCAGAGGACACATCCCCTTCGGTTAAACCCACCCTCTTTTCTCGCCACTTTGGAAAGTGTCGAGAATAGGAAAAGTTGCAAATTATAGCGTAGTTATGGCATGTGACAAAAAAAATTTATGTTTTTTACGGCAGAAAACTGGCGGAAACCTGTTGGTGTATTCCTCCCACTGCATCTACGTAGAAGTATAGGCTCATATGATGAGAAATCAGTCATAATCTCTCACACCAAATTTAGAACTGCATTTTTTCATCTTTTTTCTTATTGATATATACTAGTTTGTAAGTTCTAGATTGTCAAAAAATATGGTCAAAGTTGAAATTTATTTCGCTGTTTTTGTAATGACACAAATCAGCTTATTTTTTTATTTGTTACACAAGAAATTAAGCTTTTTTTTTTTGTTTAGAAACAGTTATTCCATTAATGTACCAATCATGTTCTGCCAATTAAATTTTCTCTATCATAGAAGAAATTGAATAGCTAATTTTCTCTACTTGTGTCCAGACCCCACCATGTCATCATCGGGGTGCCTGTATTGAGCTAAGAGAATATTTCAGCCGAAAACTGCTTTTAAAGTGTATGGTCACCAGTTTATGTTCATCTAAATAAAAGGTTGAGTTACTTTGTAAATATATTGCATAATAGCATAGGCTATTGACCAAAAATGCAGTCAAAATGAATCTGGTTATAATTGTAAACAGTTGAGAAGCTTTTTGACACATACACATAGGATACACCTGAAGTTTTCCAAGAGGACATCAATGTTTGATCAGTGGGGTCTGATCTGTGGTACCACCACTGAACAACATGCAGTTGCAGTTTCCGTGGAAAGCCGACCAGAAACAAAGCGACACAGCACTCACACAAACACTACTGATGCTTTTTTTTTTTTTTTTGCGAATGGGGGGAGTCTCAGTGCTTGGACCCCCAGCGATTAAAACTTCCAACATGTCACTATGACATGTCAAAAGTTTTTTTTTTAAAGTTAAGTTACCCTTTAATATGGAAGTGCTAAAATTAGGCGCCTCTAAATATCAAAGACACTCCGCTGCATAGTACTAAAATGGTTTAATTATTTAGTCATTGGGATATTGCATTTTGTTTTTCTTAAAGAGGTTGTCCCATAATGAAATATTAAATTTCTTTGTTAGATCACGCAAAACATAGCAACGTCCACCTAATTGGTCCAGTGGCGTTAAAAATAAGCCGCTTCTTTTGGCTGGCCTGCACAATAGCAGAATTATTCTGCAGCCCTGTACATAAGAGGATCCAGGCGGTGGGACTGAGATGCGGATCATGTGTGACCACTGGCACTGGACAGATTAGGTGGATTTTCTGAGAGGGAATCAAAATAACACCAGGGATGCTATAAGGCCATGTTCACACAGAGTTTTCTTGCCAAGGTTTTTTGCGCGAAACCGCGTCGGAAACCGCAGCAAAAAAAAACTCCTTCAATTACCTCCCATTGATTTCAATGGGAGGCGGAGGTGTTTTTTTCTCGCGAGCAGAAAAAAACGCTTGTGGGAAAAAGAAACGACATGCCCTTTCTTCGAGCGTTTCTGTCTCTGACCTCCCATTGACATCAATGAGAGGCAGAGAAACCATTTTTCACAACGTTTTTTGCCTGCGGCACTCTTTGGCCCAATGGAACATCATGTAATATGAGCGAATGGGCACATGCAGGGAATTTGTGTGTGTAACCCCCTCATGTGGACAACTAGATGCAAAACCCTTGAACATTTACTTTGTTTACTGTTTAGGCTATGTTCACACTGAATATTTTGGGGGAGGAATATCTGCCTCAAAATTCAGTTTGGAACTTTGAGGCAGATTTTCCTCTCCGTGCACGCAGATTTTCGCTCCGTTTTTCGCCTGCGGCCATTGAGCGCCGTGGGCATAAAACAGCGCGAAATACGCTTTCTCTGCCTCCCATTGAAGTCAATGGGAGGTCAGAGGCGGAAGCACCCGAAGATAGGGCATGTCGCTTCTTTTTCCCGCGAGGCAGTTTTTACTGCTCGCGGGAATAAGACGCTGACGCCTCCCATTGAAATCAATGGGAGGCGTTCTCGGGCCGTTTTTGCCGAGTTTTGCGATGCGGTTTCCGCGTCAAAAAACTCGGCAAAATACTCCGTGTGAACATCCCCTTAATTTTAGTTGTAACTGACAGACATGATGAATGACCCTAAAGTTTCTCCACAGTAGATAAAAGAGTTCCATGTCTTTATGGCTTAGGAAAAAAAATACATTGAACCTGTGATTTTTGCCTCAACTTTAATAAATTGTAATTTATTAAACATATACTTAAAAACAGCACAGTGTGATTGTGCAGTGAAAGAAGCTGGGCTGGAACAATGAGAAGTGCATGATGCTGATTGGTCACTGATTGGTCAGCCTCATACACTCCTCTGTACAACACCCAGTTGGTCAAAACTAAAAACACGCCCAGTTGTCCATTGAGAAACTCATTAGCATAAATCTAAATTAGCTCATAACTTGCTCAAAAATGATAGTTTTTCTAAATAAAAACCACTGTTGTTATCTACATTACAGCGCCGATCAGATTAGGTAAGAGATAGAGCACTTATAATCTGGTGACAGAGCCTCTTTAACCAGTTCAGGACCGGGCTATTTTGCGCCTTCAGGACCAGACACCGTTTAGCCCTTTTTAGCACGTGTTAGTTAAATGGCTCTAACTTTTTTATTTGTTGGGCTAATGACGTGATTTTTGCGTCGTTTTTTCCGTAGACAATGCAGGTTTCTTTTTTTATCGTTTTTATACACACCTTTTTTGCTATTTTAGAATTTTTATTCATAAAGTTTGAAAATAATAGTAAAAAAATAAGCTTTTTTACGTTTCAGCTAATTTGTTTGGGTAATAACATAGTTTTACCCTAAAATAGACCTTTTATTTGTGATCGTCATTGTCTACCGTAAATTTTATTATATTACATGTCTATATTAGGGTAATTGGGTCAGCGCTAGCGTTACAACAATAATTGGTGGGGGGGAACGTTTTTTTTGCGTGGGTATTTTATGTGTATTTATTATTTAATTTTTTTTGCACTTTACTTTATTATTTTTTTATTACTATGGTCTGTCCCTCAAAGATCAAAAAAGACCTTTGGGGAACTTTATATCTTTTTTTTCTTTCTATTACACCAGGCTATTCACAGCAGCCCCAGTTACAGGGGAAATCAGCCCTCTCATAGTGACGATTGTCACTAATAGGGCTGTGCTGGGTCTAGTAAGACCCAGCAGCAGTCTCTCAGTAACGGCATCCGGCGATCATGTGACCAGTCACATGATCACCGGGAGGAATAGAGACAGCGCCGCTGCTGCTGTCTCTATTCCTATACACAGCGTTCATTGAGCGCTGTGTAAAAAGACATCGGAGAAGACAGAAGTAGCGAAAGCTGCTTCTGTCCTCTCCTCAGGGTCCCCGGCAGTCACTGACAGCCGGAGACCCGACATTCAGCTGCCCGATCGCTCGGGCAGCAAGTTAAAACCCAAGCCGTAAAAAGTCTATGGCTCAGGTTTTAAGGACCCTGACCGCTGGCCGTAAAAATACAGCCAGCGGTCGGGAACCAGTTAAGTTACTTTACTTTTAAGTTACGGTACTTTGGAGGGTACACTGTCACGACATATTATCACATCTATCCTGTTCCACGGCAGAAGGATGACCCCCTTGAGTGCTTTGAAGCTTGATGGCGAATCCTGCTGAACATGTCTCATCAAAATTCCCCACAGGTGATTAATAGGGTTGAGACTTTTCCTGGACTTTAATATTGATGGCGTATCCTTAGGATAGGCCATCAATGTTAATTTGGTGGGGGTCAGATCAGCTAAGTGAAGGGTCTGCACCACTCCATTGTCTGCTCCGCTTCATTGTTTACCAGGCACAGTGCTGTACATTTTATGGCGGCTGTGTCTTGTACTGCAGCTATGTACAGCTCAGTTCCATTCAAGTGAGCTGCAATACCAAGCACAGTCACTATAAGGCTGGGTTCACACGACCATGTTACGTCCGTAATGTACGGAACGTATTTCGGCCGGAAGACCCGGACCGAACACAGTGCAGGGAGCCGGGCTCCTAGCATCATAGTGATGTACGATGCTAGGAGTCCCTGCCTCGCTGCAGGACAACTGTCCCGTACTGTAATCATGATTACAGTACGGGACAGTAGTTCCACGCAGAGGCAGGGACTCCTAGCATCGTACATCACTATGATGCTAGGAGCCCGGCTCCCTGCACTGTGTTCGGTCCGGGTCTTCCGGCCGAAATACGTTCCGTACATTACGGACGTAACATGGTCGTGTGAACCCGGCCTAAAATGTACAGTTCATTAAATGGACATCTACTGAACAATGCTTTATCGGTTTTCGTTTGTTATCGAATAGAACCAGAGAGATGGGCTTCCCAGATAAGTTAGAATTTTGGGGGAGGGGGAAAGAGATTTGCAGAGCTTTCAGCTTCTATGTGAAGTTCTGCTTTAATGACTTTATTGACTTAAATTTAATATATATTTGGGGGGGGGAGTATATTATTTCGAATAATGCAATGAAGGATAAAAAATGAAAAGTGTAAGTGGCCTGCTGTGAAGTAAGCTACACTTAGCTAAAGTATCTTTTATAATGGAGATTATTGATCTTTACGGTAAATATGTCAGACTGACTGAAAGACTGGACACCTGGAATGCAGCACTCTCCCTTGTAGGTGCATCCTGTTCTTCATGGAGTATGGAGAACGCTTTTAATGTATAGATCTTTTGCTTTGTAACATAAAAATACACTACAATGCACACATTCCATCTATACATAAAAAATGCAGAAAGGACAAAAAGTGACGTGGTGTGTTTTCCAGATATAGTAGGTTTAAGCCATACATGCGCTTGTATTTTTATTTTTTAGCATTTGAAAGCGAAATTTTTATTTGCTAGCCTTTTGTGTAGTTCAGAACTTAGGCTAGATTCACACAGGATGGAACTGCTGCAGATTTTCTGTGCACAATTTCTGTGCGCAAAATCCGCAGAATACCGTCCCAATTTGAACAAATCTCATCTACATGCTGCTGAACATTTTCCAGATGGCAATCAGAGCATGCTGCGGATTTTGAAATCCTCAGCATGCTCATTCTGTTTTGGATGTTCACTGCGGATTTCACCCTTTTCAATGTAGAAGGTGTGAAATCCACAAGAAAACTTGCAAATAAACTCTGCAGAAAAATCTGCACTCAACACGCTCGGCTTTTAATGCAGAAATGCTGCAGAAATACTGTGGAAACCCCCTCTCCCCCACACACACACAACCCTCGTTAACAAAATTATTGAAAATAAAAACGCCGTCATTGAAGTAGTCCTCAGATTTGACATAGTCCAACAACCAAACCTGTAAAATACACACAAAAAAAACATTAGTAACACTAATAACTAAAAAAGCAAATCCATTATCATACTTACCTTCCTGGGTCTGTGACAGTAAACTGTCAGTGACCGCTCTATACTGTCATTGGTTCGTTTACATCACATGATCCAAGGCTACCTCAGTTCATTGGCCTACTTTTAATAGTAGGACAATGTACTGATGTAACCAGCAGGGCGTAATTTGCTTCAGTCAGGAAGGAAGGGCCGCTGTAGGAGTGTTGTTTTTTTTCTAAAAAATAATAATGTGACCTGATCAATGACACGGGAAATAGGCCCCAATGTTCATGTGGGGGGCAGGGGATGGAAGGTTAATGGGGTAGCACTGACCAACTCCAAATACGGCCCTGCATGTGCCATGTATCTACGCATACCATGTGATAGGCTTAGATACAGGGCCAAGCACACAGAATCACACCATGTGTGATCCTGTGTGCTGGGTCCTGTATCTAAGCCTACCGCATTGTAGACTTAGATACAGGGCCCATATGTGATACAGTCTGTTAGAAAAAATATTTGTGGGAGGAATCCTCCAGCTCACCTTTTAGCAGATTCTTGACGCTAGCTGCGCCAGGATCTCCGTGTCGGCACATGGTGTGGAGAACAAACAAGAAAACAAGGAAAAGATCCAGCGCCAAAACTATGAAAAAGTCTTTAAAAAGGAAACTTGGTTCCAATTTTATTTAGAAAAGTATTTAAAATGAGAACAATTTTCCAAGTGCAAGGGGGGATTGAGAGTATGCACACTGCCTACGCGTTTCAGACGACCACATCGTACTTAATCATGGTTTATTTCAAGCAAATGACAAGTAGCTTGGGTTTATATCCGGTCTATTACAGGTGAACTAAATTGCGGTTCACGAACGTACGTTGTGGAACGCAGAAAACCTGGACCGCAAAGTGCCCTGTATAGCAAGTGTCAGGAAGAACTCAAACAGATCCTGGTAAGTAAATGTTCGTGTGATGCTTTGATTGGATATCAAATATATACTATAAATGACTGAATTGTCACAGTTAGTACTTAGTAGTCTTATCATTCAAAATTTTAGCAGTATATTATTTATTGTGTTGCGAGTTACTGATTGACTGGAAATAAGCCCTTAAAGCTAATATAGACACACATATTAGCAATGGAAACAAACGGCTAAAAACATACATGAGAGTATCCTGTTAAATAAGGATACAATGAAGATAAAATTGGATTCAGTACCGGTTGGTTGAATACATTATCCGCGAGGAACATTGAAATCTTTGTTTGTACACATGAAGTTGATAATATAATTAGAATGGAGCTGTAAAGGATCTGCCAGACACAACTTCTGTGTCGACGCCCATAGGTAATCAGTCTGCACCTGCTCCTAAGTCTGAGAGAGTGACACGATCTTCTACCAGTCAGGCTGGGAGGCTGAGGAGTGGGAGAGCCTATCACAGCCTGGCCAGATGGAGCTAGCTCCCGCCCTCTGTCTATTTATACCTGCCTTTCCTGTTCCTCCTTTGCTTATCATTCTTCTCTGCTGGTTTCCTGGCCCTGCTGCAGCTTCTTGAACTACTGATCCTCTGCTTGTGTTTGACCTTGGCTTTAGTGACCACTCTTCTGCTCTGCGTTTTTGTACCTCGCTCATCTCCTGGTTTGACTCGGCTCGTTCACTTCGCTTGTTGCTCACGGTGTCCCCGTGGGCAACTTCCCCATTTCCCTGGCTTCTTTGTACCCTTGTCTGTTTGTCTGTCGTGCACCTATTGAGTGTAGGGACCGTCGCCCAGTTGTACCCCGTCGCCTAGGGTGGGTCGTTGCAAGTAGGCAGGGACTGAGTGGCAGGTAGATTAGGGCTCACTTGTCTGTCTCCCTACCCCGACATCACAGGAGCATGTGAGGTTAGTGGCTCTGGAGTGTGATAACTGCAAAGTTATCTTAAAACTGGTATGATCTAATCACTGTAGATTGTGTTTATGTTATTTATTTTATATTTTTATTTTTACTTTTGTCTGTACTTGTATTTTTACACCCGTAGATCTCAGGAGATACGGATTATATTCCTGACTAGAGGAATATCTTACTAGGTATTGATCAATATGATGACTGGTTCTATAAAGAAAAGGATGAACTGTTAGATGGTGAATATTTATTAATGTCTAATAGTGAAACATTACTTCTTTTTTCAGGTTAAGCCCCATGGGGAATCTGGTTTTAAGTCTGTATATCCAGAAAGCTTCCCTCCCTAATATTTTATGTTTAGGTTGCCTCCGCGTTTAGGGATATAGACTTTCTCTATAGCATAACATTTGAAGGAAGTGATAGACCTGTTGTGATAGTTTATAAAATGTTTTGCAGCATTGGAGATACTACTGATATTTGGATTTCTAATGCAACCTAAGTGTTCCAAAATTCTGGTTTTAAATTTGCGACTTGTGCATACTATAGGCATGATTAAGGACGCTGTGGTCGTCTGAAACGCGTAGGCAGCGTGCATACTCTCAATCCACCCTTGCATTTGGAAAATTGTTCTAATTTTAAATACTTTTCTAAGTAAAACTGGAACCGATTTTTTAAATCTGACATGTGTCACTTTATGTGGTAATAACTCCGGAATGCTTTTGGCTATCCAAGTGATTCTGAGATTGTTTTCTCGTGACATATTGTACTTTATGTTAGGGAAAAAATTTGGTGGATAAATGTAATATTTCTTTGTAAAAAACACCAAGATTTTGAGAAAATTAGCAAAAATTAGCATTTTTCTAAATTTTTATGTATCTACTTGTAAAACAGATAGTAATACCACACAAAATACTAACTAGTTTATATTTCCCATAGGTCTACTTTATGTTTGCATCGTTTTTTGAACATTCTTTTATTTTTCTAGGACGTTACAAGGCTTAGAACTTTAGCAGCAATTTCTCATATTTTCAAGAAAATTTCAAAAGCCTATTTTTTAGGGGACCAGTTCAGTTCTGAAGTGGCTTTGAGGGCCCTATATATTAGAAAGTCCCCATAAATCACCCCATTTTGAAAATTACACCCCTGAAAGTATTCAAAACAGCATTCAGAAAGTGTTTTAACCCTTTAGGTGTTTCACAGGAATTAAAGCAAAGTAGAGGTGAAATTTACAAATTTCATTTTTTTTTTCGAAAATTCATTTGTAATAAATTTTTTCTGTACCACAGAAGGTTTTACCCAAGAAATGCAACTCAATATTTATTGCCCAGATTCTGCAGTTTTTAGAAATATCCCACATGTGGCCCTAGTGCGGTAATGGACTGAAACATAGGCCTCAGAAGCAAAGGAGCACCTAGTGGATTTTGGGGCCTCTTTTTCTTAGAATATATTTTAGGCACCATGTCAGGTTTGAAGAGGTCTTGTGGTGCCAAAACAGTGGAAACCCCCCAAAAGTGACCCCATTTTGGAAACTATACCCCTCAAGGAATTTATCTATGGGTATAGTTAGGATTTTGAACCAACAGTTTTTTTGCTAAATTTATTTGAATTGGTATGTGAAGATGAAAATCTGCTTTTTTTGTGGAAAAACGTAGACATTTTTAATTTTTGCAAGGAATCAAGTAGAGAAAACACCCCAACATATGTAAACCAATTTCTTCCGATTATAGCAATACCCCATATGTGGTAATAAACTGCTGTTTGGACCCACAGCAGGCCTCAGAAGAGAAGGAGCACCATTTGGATTTTGGATTTCTGATTTTGCTGGAATAGTTTTAAGTGCCGTGTCGCGTTTGCAATGCACTGGAGGGATGAAAGCCGTGGAAACCCCCCAATAGTGACCCCATTTTGGAAACTACACCCCTCAAGGAATTTTTCTAGGGGTAAAGTTAGCATTTTGACCCCACAGTTGTTTTGCTGAATTCATTGGAATTAGTCTGTAAAGGTAAAAATCTACTTTTTTTCTGTAAGAACTTAGACATTTTTAATTTTTACAAGGAATAAAGGAGAAAAAGCACCCCAGCATTTGTAAAGCAATTTCTCCTGATTACGTAAATACCCCATATGTGGTAATAAACTGCTGTGTGGACCCACACCGGGGCTTAGAAGGGAAGGAGCGCTATTTGGCTTTTGGAGCTCAAATTTAGCTGGAATAGTTTTTGGGTGTCATGTCGAATTTGCAAAGCCACTGAGAGACCGAAACAGTGGAAGCCCCCCAAAAGTAACCCCATTTGAGAAACTACACCACTTAAGGAATCTATCTAGGGGTATAGTGAGCATTTAGGCCCCACACGTCTTTTGCAGAATTTATTAGAATTAGGCCGTGAAAATTTAATATCAACATTATTTCCACTAAAATGTTGCATTTTTTTCAATTTCACAAAGGATAAAGGAGAAAATGCACCCCAACATTTGTAAAGCAATTTCTCCCAAGTACGGCTATACCCCACATGTGGTCATAAATGTTTTTTTCATTAGAAAGTAATTAACCCTTTCCGGACTGATCCATGTTTTGCTTTTTGTTTTTCGTTTTTCCTCCCCGCTTTCCGAGAGCTACAACTTTTTTATTTTTCCGTCAATAGAGTGGTGTGAGGACTTATTTTTTGCGGGACGAGCTGTAGTTTTTATTGGTACCATTTTTTGGTACATAAGACTTTTTGAGCACTTTTTATTACATTTTTTGGTAGAGCGAAGGTGACCAAAAAACGGTGATTTTGGCGTTTAAAATTCTTTATTTTTCACGGAGTTCACCGTGCGAGTTCAATAATGGTATATTGTAATAGCTTGGACTTTTACGGACGCAGCGATACCAATTTTGTGTTTATTTTTTATTTTTTTTACATTACTTTAGAGAAAAAATGTGAAAAGGGTTTCTTTTTGGACTTTAAATATTTATTGCATTTTTTCCACTAATAATAACTATTTACTTTTGTTTTTACATATTTTATTAGTCCCCCTAGGAGACTTGAACCAGCAATCGTTAGATCACTGATAGAATACACTGCAATACTAATGTATTGCAGTATATTGTCATTTTTACAGGCACCTGTAACAGCGTGTTCGCTGTTTCTGTCCGTTAGTCCCAGGTATCAGCTGTAATACACAGCTGACACCCGCAGCGTATGGCGCGGGCTCAGTGAATTAGACGCTCCATACATCACCCCCCACACCACGAGATGCTATTAAGTCGTGGTGCGCGAAGGGTTTAATGCGCAGCGGATGGTGCAGAGTGAAAATTACAATTTTCCACTGATGTGCCATTTTAGTGCACTATATGTTGTGCCCACTTTGTGCCACAAATACCTCATAAAATTTTAACCGGGTTCTCCCGGGTATGGCGATGCCATATCGGTGGACGTAAACGGCTGTTTGGGCACGCTGTAGGGCTCAGAAGGGAGGGACGCCATTTGGCTTTTGGAGCGCAGATTTTGCTTGGTAGTAGCTCTGGCGTTTTGCTGATATTTCAGTTTATAATGTGGGGACAAATGTAGATTGGGCAGAGTACATCAGGGACATAATAAGAGGGTATAATAATGCGGTAAATAAATAATAATCCGCAGATATGTGGCCTTTGTGGCACTTATAAATGGCGCCTGATCTTATTCGCTTTTGGAACATTTCACATTTTGCATCGCCATATTCTGGGAGCCAGAACTTTTTTTATTTTTTTCACCACCGGAGTCTTGTGAGGATTTATTCTTTGCGGGACAATCTGGCGATTTCATTGGTACCATTTTTGAGTACATACCATTTTTTTGATCACTTTTTATTCCATTTTTCGGCAAGCCAGATGACCAAAAACCATCAATTCTGACAATGATTTTTATTTATTTTTTTACAGCGTTCACCCTGGGCTATAAATGACCATTATATTTTATTCTGCGGGTCGGTACGATTACGGCGATACCATATGTATATCGGTTTTTTATGTTTTGCAGCGTTTGCGCAATAAAATAACTTATTTAGAAAATAATTTTTTGTGTCACCATATTCTGAGAGGCATAAGTTTTTTATTTTTCAGTCAAAAAAGCTGTGTAAGGGCTTGTTTTTTTGCGGGACGGGTTGTAGTTTGTATCGGTACTATTTTGGCGTACATGCGACTTTTTGATCACTTTTTATTGTATATTTTGTGAGGGGTGGTGACCAAAAAAGAGTGATTCTGGCATTGTTTTTCGTTTCTTTTTTTTGCGTTGTTCACAGTGCAGGAAAAATAATATTATAGTTTTATAGTTGGGGTCGTTACGAACGTGGTGATACCAAATATGTGTACTTTTTTTTACGTGTTCATTTTTTTCCCTATAATAAAAGACTTATTATAGGGAAAAAAGCAGTTCTTGTTTATATCACTTATAACTTTTATTTTGACAATTTTTTGAAAACATATTTATTCTTTTTTTTACTTTTTTCACTTGTCCCACTAGGGGACACTTAGACTTGCAGCTCTGATCGCTGCTGGAATACATTACACTACACACGTAGTGTAATGCATTCCAACTGTCATTGTGACGTGACAGTCATCACAATGACTGGGTTCTCATAAGCTTCTGTACATGGCAACCCGGAAGCCATTGTCTGGTGTCCGGTTGCCACGGGTACCATCGCCAGCCCCCGTGATTTCACATGGGGGCTGCCGATCGGCGCTAAACACCCTAATTGTGGCGTTCAAAATCGAACGCCGCAATTAAGGGGTTAACTGCCGAAATCAGCGGCGATGGGCCACTGATCGGCAACGGGGAATATAAGGCAGACACCCTGCACAGTTAACCGCTGCTGCGGTGTTGCGCCGCGCGGCGGTTAACTGTCAAAGCACTGACGTTACTGCACGTCAAGGTGCGCGAAGTGACTGCTCACATTGACGTGCATTAACGTCAAGGTGCGGGAAGGGGTTAAAGACTTTTTCATCGTTTTGGCGCTGAATCTTTTCCTTGTTTTCTTGTTTACTGTCTGTTGGACCCTGTATCTAAGCCTACCACAAGGTAGGCTTTGATACAAGGCCCAGTAGACAGTAACGTTATACTTACCCTCCTCTTCGGCTCTGGGCGCAGTGTAGGTTCTGACGCCATCCAGCGTTGCGACATTGTGCACGACGCACAGCATCGTGATATCATGACGCGAGAAGATGTCAGGACCTCCGCTGCGCTGGGGAACGAGGAGGGTAAGTATATTGTTATTACTATAGTAACAGGAGCCTGTGTATTTTATTACATAGGCTCCAGTTACTATAGTAACCGTTTATAGATGTGGTGCGAGGAGCCATGGGCCCCCAGGCATCGGGGTGCCCAGTTGCAATTGTGACCGCTGCCACCCCTGTGTTTCCTATAGCTAAGCCATTATGTGGCAGTCGCCCAGGGATCCAGGGCATCAGCCAAAGATCCGGGGCATGAGCCACGAAAGCCGATGCAAGCGACGCCACTGTTGTAACCACTGAAATTGTTATGATAACCAAAAACAGGGATTTTGCTGATACCCCCACTTATTTATTATATACAAAGTGAGTTAGAGAGAACCACAAAGGTGTATACCACCAATAATTACTTATTAAATTATTTGGGAAAAGGGAAGAGAGGAAAAGAACTGTGGTTCTAGTAGGAAATAAAAATAATAAACTTTATTAATATATTTATGTTAAAATAATTCTATCTTTTTCAATGTAGGTCAAAAATAATTAGCAGTGCAGAAGACCCCTTGTCCTGCACTTAAAGAACAAAATTTGTCTTGTATATGTTTAATTGTAAGTTGCTACTATCATACAATATCAAATTGGACTTTATTGCTTACTAGAGTGAGTAAAGATCTGACTACACTGGTATGTTATGTGCACTACGTATTTCAGCACTGGCTGTCAGTCTCTGAACATTGTATCTGCTGTTCTGTGTACACTGATAGTTGCAATGTTTCTGTTAGTAAATAGACATTGTATCAATTCCTTGGTTCTATGCTATGCACTGTTTGTGTCAATGTTGGCTAGCTAGTTCATAGAAATGTAAGGTTATTTAAATGCTCGTATTTACTGAAAAAATCAGCACTTGCTGCTAGTTGATATTCTCAAGATTGAATTACTGTTGGAGTATCGTGCTAGATTTTATAAAGTGTCTATTTTACAATTGTTATGTTAATATAACAGTCCACATTTGTTTGTTATGCCACGCTGGTCATTTCTACCAGAAATAGCAGTGATGCGGTAACCTGTGTGAATGAGCACTACAGGGAGTGCTCTGATTCTAAATTGCTCAATGTCAGTTCCCACCCTGCGTTTGTGAGAAGCTGTGAATAGCAAGACTCTAAATGACGGCACTTTAAAATGTTAGAATGAATGAAAGGTTTTGTGTTCCACTTTTGCAAGTGACATGCACCTACGATCCTCGTATTAGGGAACAGCAGCTAGATTTTATAAAGTGTCTGTTTTACAATTGTTATGTTAATATAACAGTCCACATTTATTTGTTATGCCACGCTGGTCACTTTTACCAGATATAGCAGTGATGCGGTAACCTGTGTGAATGAGCACTACAGGGAGTGCTCTAATTCTTAGTTGCTCAATGTCAGTTCCCACCATGCGTTTGTGAGAAGCTGTGAGTAGCAAAACTCTAAATGACGGCACTTTATAGTGTTAGAATGAATAAAAGGCTTTGTGTTCCACTTTTGCAAATGACATGCACCTACGATCCTCGTATTAGAGAATAGCAGCAATGCAGTGATCTAGCTAGGTAGCCTTTACGTAGGTGAACTTAGTGAGTGCTATAAAATTAATTAGAAATGCACTTGCTGATGTGCTCTATTAGTTATCTGCTCTCTGTTTATTATCACCGTGTTCACGGAGAGGCAGTGAATAGCAGCACAATGTTAAATTAGCTGGCCTCTATACGTCAGCTGGCTTAGTTAGTGCTGTCAGGGATTTTACCCTGCAGCGTCTTTCAGGATACTCGCACCACTCTCCTATAAGGAGCAGCGCTTTTGCTTTTAAGTCGTTGCCGACTATTGATTGATATTTGTAGGTAGCATTCGATTAAGCTAGGACCTTCAACATTGAATTAGTTAATATGTCTGGACACCCGACGCGCGTTTCGCCGGCATTCCGGCTTCCTCTTGGAGCAGATAACTAATAGAGCACATCAGCAAGTGCATTTCTAATTAATTTTATAGCACTCACTAAGTTCACCTACGTAAAGGCTACCTAGCTAGATCACTGCATTGCTGCTATTCTCTAATACGAGGATCGTAGGTGCATGTCATTTGCAAAAGTGGAACACAAAGCCTTTTATTCATTCTAACACTATAAAGTGCCGTCATTTAGAGTTTTGCTACTCACAGCTTCTCACAAACGCATGGTGGGAACTGACATTGAGCAACTAAGAATTAGAGCACTCCCTGTAGTGCTCATTCACACAGGTTACCGCATCACTGCTATATCTGGTAAAAGTGACCAGCGTGGCATAACAAATAAATGTGGACTGTTATATTAACATAACAATTGTAAAACAGACACTTTATAAAATCTAGCTGCTGTTCCCTAATACGAGGATCGTAGGTGCATGTCACTTGCAAAAGTGGAACACAAAACCTTTCATTCATTCTAACATTTTAAAGTGCCGTCATTTAGAGTCTTGCTATTCACAGCTTCTCACAAACGCAGGGTGGGAACTGACATTGAGCAATTTAGAATCAGAGCACTCCCTGTAGTGCTCATTCACACAGGTTACCGCATCACTGCTATTTCTGGTAGAAATGACCAGCGTGGCATAACAAACAAATGTGGACTGTTATATTAACATAACAATTGTAAAATAGACACTTTATAAAATCTAGCACGATACTCCAACAGTAATTCAATCTTGAGAATATCAACTAGCAGCAAGTGCTGATTTTTTCAGTAAATACGAGCATTTAAATAACCTTACATTTCTATGAACTAGCTAGCCAACATTGACACAAACAGTGCATAGCATAGAACCAAGGAATTGATACAATGTCTATTTACTAACAGAAACATTGCAACTATCAGTGTACACAGAACAGCAGATACAATGTTCAGAGACTGACAGCCAGTGCTGAAATACGTAGTGCACATAACATACCAGTGTAGTCAGATCTTTACTCACTCTAGTAAGCAATAAAGTCCAATTTGATATTGTATGATAGTAGCAACTTACAATTAAACATATACAAGACAAATTTTGTTCTTTAAGTGCAGGACAAGGGGTCTTCTGCACTGCTAATTATTTTTGACCTACATTGAAAAAGATAGAATTATTTTAACATAAATATATTAATAAAGTTTATTATTTTTATTTCCTACTAGAACCACAGTTCTTTTCCTCTCTTCCCTTTTCCCAAATGTTATGATAACCAGTAATGCTTTAATAACCAATAATGAGATTTAACTGTTTATAAGTTAGGTGTCTCGTCTCTGGGGATATGTGGACCCACTAGGCCGCTCCACCGTAGCGGAGTAGAAGCTGGCCAACTACAGTCAATGAAAGTCTCTAACATAAGAGTACTTGTATGAAAGTCCTGACAGACACGAGGCGTAGCAGATGCTTTAGCACAGATGACAGGTGGCGTGGCAGATGACACATGGCGTGGCAGAAGACACTTGGCGTGGCAGATGACGCTTGGCATGACAGTGAGGATGAACTCGACTCCAACACTAGACTACCCTCAGGAACAAACACAGTTAATGGATACAGGAAACAGGATACAGGAACACAGGGGAAGGATACAACTAAGGGACCATTTGCTATACGAAAATGGCTAGATACAACAAAACTCAGGCACAGGAAGGAGGGCAGGATGGATTTAAATAGGACAGGGTGCACAGTGATAGGCTAGGGAGGATTGTAGTGGTGTGTGCACTGACCCTTTAAGAGGACACCAGGGCGCGCTCAGGCATCATACGGGAGCGTGCAGCAGATGAGAGCAGTACATGCCGTAGTCCTTGGGGAGTAGGAGGATGCTGGCGTGCAGGTAAACTATGATGGCGGCCGCTGGGTCAAGCTGGATAGCGGCGAACGGCAGCCGCCAGGGTTACATTAGGGTGTCTCTACATGTATTAATACCTATAATACCTTTCAGGCATACGTATAAACGTAAGACATAATCCAAACAATATAAACCCTATATATGTCTCAAACACACAAGAATAATTCTAGATATGTATTGTCCAAAAATAATTTTTTTATTGTTCCATAAATATGCATATCCCCCAGAACCCACACAAATATACATACAGGTTAAAACATACTTCAAATTAATAACACTAAGACCACTATCGAGATACCAGCATAACCAAAGAGGTATGTTACATGCATAATGAGAAACAGGCAAACAATAAAAGCATGTGGTATGCCTCTATCCCAATCCCTCCAACACAGTCCACAGTCTATAAGTAAATACACTGCTCACAACATATAGCATACATAGATGAGGGACGTGAGATAAATTTAATTACCTGTAGCTGGCATGATGGCTGTCAGTGGTCTCAGGAAAACACCTCGACGCGCGTTTCAAACCCTTCGTCAGGAGAAGACATAGTGTGATGGAACTGGATTTAAATATAGTACCCTGTGCATCTGTGACCAATGGCGCATAGCGGCTGATGAATCCGATCCACGTGTGCCTTCCACGTCATGAGCGTCAGTTCTATAGGAGAGGAATCTCCATCATATGCACTTCCGCCCACACTCTGACAGCTTCCGGCACAGCATGTTAAAGGAATCCGTCAGGCGCATGCGCACCTCACCAGTGGATGTTTAAATAATATGAATTATTATGACCACAGGTACGTAGACTACCAAACATCATAATCATTTCTAATATTAATTTCTATTGTTTGAATGTGATCTCAGAGGATCCCAACAGCCATCAGTCCATATACAGCGAACACATAACAAAACAATTTTACAGCATGCTCACACTAAAGTACTATATCTCATACATTTGAATAAATTTATTTATTAATGTTTGCCGAGCACAGGAAGGCATAATGTATCCATATTGAGACCACGTTAGCAGTCCAATTATTCCAAACATATAATAAGGAATATGCGTTCCTATACGTATGTATGTGCATCCCCGGGGAGAACCATATGGAGAAGACCACCACCACTGAACCACACCGGTGGTGGAAATTCTCCACCTGGACCCCCAACACATCGCACACCTCACACTACATCAATCCATAGTATGAAACCACTACATAAGTGTATATATTTAAATATATTGTATTCAAATGTGAAGTGAGAATAAGGAGTAGTATCAAAAATACCCCATTACTATTACTAGTAGATAGTGATAAGTGTAAAGTGACCTATATCTAAAGTGAAAAACTTGTATACCATTTACTAGAGATATGAAAAATCATTTAATATTTAAGATATGCAGATTGTGGGTATTACCATTAGTGATATATGCCCATCAAATGGGCCCTACAATGGCACAGACATATTCATCTGAGCCTACACACACAAAATATTATATCAAAAAGTGTCAAAACATTAAAAGAAAAAGTATATGCAAAGTAAAAATAATAATAAGAAATCAAAAAAATCAAAAACAGAAACAATATACTCAGGTGAACTACTGGAGTACATCAATACCTTGTCCAACTACCACAATATTTCTAAACCGCTTCGATTAAATCTAACATCCTTCAAAATAGTTTATAGGATATATATAAAGACATGAAATTATAGCTGAATGGGACCTCCTATTGTCACATAATTTCATCCAATTTCACGAGACCAGAGTAGATCACAGGTGTGCATTCAGTTCCATACACTGTCAATATAAAGAGTTTACATTTAAAAATAAAAAACATACATATATTTACACAAAAGATGCAAAGCTAAGGGACTCATTCAGACCCTTTGGTGACTAATGTTACAATCCACTTAAAGAGGCTCTGTCACCAGATTTTGCAACCCCTATCTCCTATTGCAGCAGATCAGCGCTGCAATGTAGATAAGAGTAACGTTTTTTGTTTTTTTAAAACGAGCATTTTTGGCCAAGTTAGGACCATTTTTATATTTATGCAAATGAGGCTTTCTAAAGTACAACTGGGCGTGTTTAAAGTAAAAGTACAACTGGGCGTGTATTATGTGCGTACATCTGGGCGTTTTTACTTCTTTTACTAGCTGGGCGTTGTGAATGGGAGTGTATGATGCTGACGAATCAGCATCATCCACTTCTCTTAGTTAACACCCAGCTTCTGGCAGTGCACAGACACACAGCGTGTTCTCGAGAGATCACGCTGTGACGTCACTTCCTGCCCCAGGTCCTGCATCGTGTCGGACGAGCGAGGACACATCGGCACCAGAGGCTACAATTGATTTTGCAGCAGCATCGGCGTTTGCAGGTAAGATGTAGCTACTTACCTGCAAACGCTGATGCTGCTGCAGATTCAACTGTAGCCTCTGGTGCCGATGTGTCCTTGCTCGTCCGACACGATGCAGGACCTGGGGCAGGAAGTGAGTGACGTCACAGCGTGATCTCTCGAGAACACACTGTGTCTGTGCACTGCCAGAAGCTGGGTGTTAACGAAGAGAAGTGGATGATGCTGATTCGTCAGCATCATACACTTCCATTCACAACGCCCAGCTAATAAAAGAAGTAAAAACGCCCAGATGTACGCACATAATACACGCCCAGTTGTACTTTTACTTTAAACACGCCCAGTTGTACTTTAGAAAGCCTCATTTGCATAAATATAAAAATGGTCATAACTTGGCCAAAAATGCTCGTTTTTAAAAAAAAAAAACGTTACTCTTATCTACATTGCAGCGCCGATCTGCTGCAATAGGAGATAGGGGTTGCAAAATCTGGTGACAGAGCCTCTTTAAGTTCTCTACGTAATAGCTATCTAAATACGTCTCCTCCTCTTTTCCCCTCATATAGTCTGTCGATACCTTTGACTTTCAAGAGTCTCCAATTGCTTTTATGAAAATCCCTAAACTGTCTTGCTAGTGGCTTACTCCTATCTCCAAAATCATCCACAGGATCCTTAGGCCTCGTGCACACTTCCTTCACCGTTTTAGCGGCCGTTTTTGACGGATCCGTGTGCCCGTTTTAGCAGCCGTGTTGTTTCCGTGTGCACTCCGTGTTTCCATTTCAATGCATGGTACTGTCCAGGGTGCTGAAAGAGCAGCGTTGCACCCTGTACAGTGACTAGCGCTGAAGAATGAACATGCTCGGCACTCGCAAAATAAAATTTTAATGAAATAAAAAATAAAAAAATAAGTTCATACTTAACCAGAACTCCCTGCATTTTCCTCCTGTACGGCCTCCTGGGATGACGTTTCATCCCATGTCACCGCTGCAGCCAATCACAGGCTGTAGGGGCGGTCATGCAAGACTGGATGACGTCAGAAGGCCGGCCTCCAGGGATGAACCTTCATCCCACGTGACCGCCTCTGCAGCCAATCACAGGCTGCAGCGGCCACATGGACTGCTGCATCATACAGAAAGGTCAGAATGGAGGAAGAAGAGGGACTCGTCACCAAGACAACGACCGGGGTACGTATGAACTGCTTTTTATTTTATTTTTATCAGCAGCCTCTTCTCTCTATCAGTGATGGATAGAGAGAAGTGGCTGCCGATTAGTGTAATATCTCTAATGTACTTCTGTCCGCCCGGCCGTTGCTAGGCACCGGCTCCGTCACACACGGACGGCACACGGATGCCTTCAGCATTTTTGACAGCCCCATTGACTTGCATGGGCCTCACGGTCACAGAATCTCGGACCAAAGTAGGACATGCTCTACTTTTGTCGGAACGGAGCAATGGGATGTTATGGCAGGAAGGAGGTGAAGGGAACAAGTGAGCCCTAATCTACCCACCGCCCTGTCCCTGCCTACTTGCAACGACCCGCCCTAGGCGACGGGGTACAACTTGGCGGCGGTCCCTACGCTGACTAAGTGCAAGGGGATACAAACAGGGAACAAGCAAGGGAAGGGGCAGTAGCCCACGGAACACCGTGAGGAAACGGAGTGGTGAACGAGCCCGTCAGGATCAGGATGTAATGGAGTATACAAACGCAGAGCACGGAGCAGGAAGCAAGCCAGGGGCAGAGCGAAGCAGGATAAGCGGGAACTGAAGCAAGGCAGAAGCACGGCAGAAGCAGGCTGGAGCAAGGCAGCAGCGGGGCCAGGAATCCAAGAAGAATCACAAGCAATGAGGAAGAGAAAACGGCAGGTATTAATGGACAGGGGGCGGAGCTAACTCCAACTGACCAGGCCGCGATAGGCTCTCCCACTCCTGAGCCTGCCACCCTGATTGGTGGGAGCCGGTGTCAGTCTAAGAGGTCTGGCCTCAGGTGTCGACTGATTAATCCTGGGAGTATCCACAGACGTAGTGCCTGGCAGATCCTTTACAGTACTCCCCCTTTTATGAGGGGCCACCGGACCCTTACTAAGAGGACCCGGTTTAGTGGGGAAGAGAAGGTGGAACCTCCTGACCAATACCCCAGCGTGAACATCTCGAGCAGGTACCCAAGTCCTCTCCTCCGGCCCGTATCCTCTCCAATGGACCAGGTACTGGAGGGAGCCCTGGAGGGAGCCCTGGATCATCCTACTGTCCACAATCTTGGCCACCTCGAATTCCACCCTCCTGAGAACGGGAACAGGAGGTTTCCTTGAGGGGGACCAGGACGGGGAGCAGCGTTTAAGGAGGGAGGCATGAAAGACGTCGTGTATGCGAAAGGATGGGGGCAGCTCCAGACGGAAGGATACAGGGTTGAGGACTTTAATGACCTTATAAGGCCCAATAAATCGGGGAGCAAACTTCCTGGACGGGACCTTAAGGCGCAAGTTCCTAGACGACAACCACACCAGATCCCCGACGACAAACCGGGGGTTAGCAGAACGTCTTCTATCAGCCTGAACCTTTTGTACGCTCTGGGACGCCTCTAGGTTCTTCTGAACCTGGGCCCAGACTGTGCACAGTTCCCGATGAACGTCCTCTACCTCGGGATTATTGGAACAACCAGGAGAATTGGAGGAGAACCTTGGATTAAACCCGAAATTACAGAAAAACGGGGAGACCCCTGACGAGTTACTGACCCGGTTATTCAGGGAAAATTCGGCGAGGGGAAGGAATGAGACCCAATCAAATTGACAGTCAGAGATGAAACACCTTAAATATTGTTCCAGGGATTGATTAGTCCTTTCCGTTTGGCCATTAGTTTCGGGATGGAAGGCGGAGGAGAAGGACAGATCAATCTCCAACTTTTTACAAAAGGCTCTCCAAAATAAGGAAACAAATTGTACCCCTCTGTCAGAAACGATATTGACTGGGGCCCCATGGAGACGCAGAATGTGTTTAACAAACAAAGAAGCTAACGTCTTGGCATTAGGTAGTTTCTTAAGGGGCACAAAGTGGCACATCTTGCTGAAGCGGTCTACTACCACCCACACCACCGACTTGCCCTGAGATGGAGGCAAATCGGTGATAAAATCCATGGAAATATGGGTCCAAGGTCTCTGGGGAATGGGCAAAGAACGTAGTAAGCCCGCAGGTCGGGACCTAGGGGTCTTGGACCTAGCACAAACCTCACAAGCGGCGACGTAAGCCCTAACGTCTTTAGGCAACCCAGGCCACCAATAGTTTCTGGTAATGAGGTGTTTTGTACCCAAGATGCCAGGATGACCAGATAGTGCGGAGTCATGGTTTTCCCTGAGTACCCATAGCCGGTATTGCAGGGGGACAAACAGCTTGTCCCCAGGGAGGTTCCCGGGAGCTGAACCTTGATCAGCCGCAATGTCAGAGGCTAAATCAGAATCAGTGGCAGAAACGATTATACCAGGGGGTAAAATACAAGCAGGATCCTTCTCAGAAGGAGGATTGGCCATGAAACGACGTGACAGTGCATCAGCCTTAATATTTTTGGACCCAGCCCTATAGGTAACCAAGAAGTTAAATCTGGTAAAGAATAGCGCCCATCGAGCTTGTCTAGGATTAAGCCTCCGGGCCGATTCTAGGAAAACCAGATTATTGTGGTCAGTAAGGACCGTTACCTGGTGTCTGACCCCCTCCAGGAAGTGACGCCACTCTTCAAAAGCCCATTTAATGGCTAAAAGTTCGCGGTTGCCAATATCATAGTTACTCTCCGTGGGCGAAAACTTCCTAGAGAAGTAAGCACAGGGGCGGAGATGGGTGAGGGAGCTGGTACCCTGGGACAAGATGGCCCCCACTCCCACCTCGGACGCGTCAACCTCCACAATAAATGGCTCCCTTTGTTTGGGCTGAACCAGCACGGGGGCCGAGATAAAGCACTTCTTGAGGGTCTCAAAAGCCTGGACGGCCTCAGGAGGCCAGTGGAGGACATCAGCACCCTTGCGAGTGAGGTCCGTAAGAGGCTTAGCGACGACCGAGAAGTTGGCAATAAATCTCCTGTAATAGTTAGCGAACCCCAAAAAACACTGTAGCGCCTTCAGGGAGGCAGGTTGGACCCATTCCGCCACAGCCTGAACCTTGGCAGGGTCCATGCGGAATTCATGAGGAGTGAGGATTTGACCCAAAAATGGTATCTCCTGTACCCCAAACACACATTTTTCGGTTTTCGCAAACAGATTATTTTCCCGGAGGACCTGGAGGACCTTCCTGACATGCTCCACGTGGGAGGACCAGTCCTTGGAAAACACCAGTATGTCATCAAGGTACACTACAAGAAAATTTCCCAGGTAATCTCTCAGAATTTCATTAATAAAATTCTGGAAGACGGCAGGGGCATTACACAACCCAAAGGGCATGACCAGGTATTCGAAATGACCTTCGGGCGTGTTGAACGCAGTCTTCCACTCATCCCCCTCTTTGATGCGGATAAGGTTATATGCCCCCCGTAGATCGAACTTAGAGAACCATTGGGCCCCCTGAACCTGGTTAAAAAGATCCGGAATCAAAGGAAGGGGATACTGGTTCCTTACTGTGACCTTATTCAAGTTCCGATAGTCAATGCACGGCCTAAGACCACCATCCTTCTTCCCCACGAAGAAGAAGCCAGCACCTACAGGAGAAGTCAAGGGGCGAATGAAACCCTTGGCCAGGCATTCTTGGATATACTCCCTCATAGCTTCACGTTCAGGACATGAAAGATTAAATATCCTACCCTTAGGAAGCTTAGCACCAGGTACCAAATCGATGGTGCAATCGTAATCTCTATGAGGGGGCAACACCTCGGAGGCCTCCTTAGAAAACACATCAGCGAAGTCCTGAACAAACTCAGGTAGCGTGTTTACCTCCTCACGGGGAGAAATAGAGTTAACCGAAAGACATGACGTCAGGCATTCACTACCCCATTTGGTGAGATCCCCAGTATTCCAATCAAACGTGGGATTATGCAGCTGCAACCAGGGAAGACCTAATACCAGATCGGACGATAATCCCTGCATCACCAGTACAGAGCACTGCTCCAAATGCATGGAGCCAACAAGGAGTTCAAAAACAAGAGTATGCTGAGTAAAATAACCATTAGCTAGAGGAGTGGAGTCGATACCCACTACCGGGACAGGATAAGGCAAATCAATAAAAGGCATCTTTAGAGACATAGCAAATTCCACAGACATGATATTGGCAGATGAGCCAGAATCCACGAAGGCACTGCCAGTGGCAGACCGGCCAGCAAACGAGACCTGAAAGGGAAGCAAAATTTTATTGCGTTTCATATTAACGGGAAATACCTGTGCGCCCAAGTGACCTCCCCGATGATCACTTAGGCGCGGAAGTTTTCCGGCTGTTTATTCTTGCGCCTGGGACAGGTGTTCAGTAGATGCTTGTTATCCCCACAATAGAAGCAGAGACCATTCTTCCTGCGGAACTCTCTACGTTGTCGAGGGGACATGGAGGCCCCGAGTTGCATAGGTACCTCCGAGTCTTCCGTGGAGGAGCGAGGAGACGGGACCTCGGGGGGAATCGCAGGGAAGTCAGGGGGGAAAACATTGACACGTTCAAGCTGACGTTCCCTGAGACGTCGGTCAAGTCGTACTGCTAGGGCCATAACCTGGTCTAGGGAGTCAGAAGAGGGGTAGCTAACAAGCAGATCCTTCAGGGCGTCAGGTAATCCTAACCTAAACTGGCACCATAGGGCCGGGTCGTTCCACCGAGAAGCTACGCACCACTTTCTAAAATCAGAACAGTATTCCTCAACAGGTCTCCTACCCTGACGTAAGGTCACCAGCTGACTCTCGGCTAAGGCAGTCCTGTCAGTCTCGTCGTAAATGAGTCCGAGGGCAGAGAAAAAACGATCAACGGAGGAAAGTTCAGGGGCGTCAGGAGCCAAGCAGAAGGCCCACTCTTGGGGCCCTTCCTGGAGTCGGGATATAATGATACCCACCCGCTGGTTCTCGGAACCTGAGGAGTGAGGTTTTAGACGGAAGTAAAGTCTGCAACTCTCCCGGAAGGAGAGAAAAGTCTTACGGTCCCCCGAGAACCGGTCAGGTAACTTGAGGTCGGGTTCTAGAGGTGAGGTGAGGGGTACTACTATGGCAGCGTCAGACTGGTTGACCCTCTGAGCCAGGGCCTGGACCTGTAGGGAGAGGCCCTGCATCTGCTGGGTCAGGGTCTCAAGGGGGTCCATGATAGCGTCAGCGTAGGAGAAATGGTAGACTAGGTATGGGCTTGTGATTATGTTATGGCAGGAAGTAGGTGAAGGGAACAAGTGAGCCCTAATCTACCCACCGCCCTGTCCCTGCCTACTTGCAACGACCCGCCCTAGGCGACGGGGTACAACTTGGCGGCGGTCCCTACGCTGACTAAGTGCAAGGGGATACAAACAGGGAACAAGCAAGGGAAGGGGCAGTAGCCCACGGAACACCGTGAGGAAACGGAGTGGTGAACAAGCCCGTCAGGATCAGGATGTAATGGAGTATACAAACGCAGAGCACGGAGCAGGAAGCAAGCCAGGGGCAGAGCGAAGCAGGATAAGCGGGAACTGAAGCAAGGCAGAAGCACGGCAGAAGCAGGCTGGAGCAAGGCAGCAGCGGGGCCAGGAATCCAAGAAGAATCACAAGCAATGAGGAAGAGAAAACGGCAGGTATAAATGGACAGGGGGCGGAGCTAACTCCGACTGACCAGGCCGCGATAGGCTCTCCCACTCCTGAGCCTGCCACCCTGATTGGTGGGAGCCGGTGTCAGTCTAAGAGGTCTGGCCTCAGGTGTCGACTGATTAATCTTGGGAGTATCCACAGACGTAGTGCCTGGCAGATCCTTTACATGGGACCATCAAAAAAACTGAAGTGTGCATCGCCCCATTGAAATGAATGGGTCAGGGTGCTAGCTGTCAGAAAAACGGCTAGCACCCTGAAGAAAAAGACTGAAGTGGGCATGAAGCCTTAGGTGATAGTCCCTTTATGTCACGAATATGTTCCATCACGCGAGTCTTCAACTCCCTGGTAGTCATACCAATGTAGATCTTATTACACAGGCAACTAGTGTGATAGACCACATTCCTGACATTACAATTAATATAGTGGACTATCTTATATTTATTTGTGTCATGTGAACAAAAAAAGCAATCAATTATTTCCATAACTGCGCATGCCCCACAATTACCACATGCTACATTGGCCCATTTCGGTCTCTTTGATCCAAAGATATAAGGACTTCTGGGAGAGGGAATATAATGACTCCGAAGCAACCTATCACGCATGATCCGGACTTCGTCATGTCTGGATGGGGGGTAGAAATTTTGGCCAGCACTTTGTCTGTTTTCAACAAAGCCCAGTGTTTCTGAAATATACCTCTCATAACATTCAACTGTTTATTATATCCTGAGATAAATCTTACCACCTTATCCGATCCACTCTTCACTTTAGGTTTTAGAAGGTCACTTCGTTTCTTCAATTTAGCTTTGATAAACTCCTGTTTCACATGTGTTTCCTCATATCCCCTATTCTGAAACATAAACATGAGATCTTTCGATCTTCAAATTTGCCTCGCACTGAGGAATTGTCCTCTCGGGATTGCTTTTATAACATGTTTCGGGTGGGAGGAATCTGCCATCAAATATGAATTGACCGAAGTTGCCTTCCTGAAAATATCAGTCTCAATTCTACCATCACTATCAACCAGAATTTGAATGTACAAAAATTCTATTGCAGTTCTACTATATTTACTCACTAGTTTAATATTTACTTCATTGTTGTTCAGCTAGGTCAGAAAGCTTCCAAGTTCACCTTCCGTACCCTGCCAGATAAATAGAACGTTGTCAATGAATCTTCGCCATGACAAAAAGGATGTTACATAAGGATTATTTTCACTCTGTATCACATTCCTCTCCCAAAACCCCATAAACAGATTTGCGTATGATGAAGCCCCCATGGCCGTGCCGCATCTCTGAAATTGTATTTATCTTTAAATATAACTAAATTATGGCACAGGGCAAACTCTACATGTAGTAGTTGTGTGATGTGCTGCAATACCAGGAGGCAGTTTTACTGCAAATTGCCACAGTTTAGCGATACGGTTTTCGGACAAGAGGCTTGTACAGATGAAGCATATTGAAACCATATTCTTCACCTGTACAGGCAGTAAAACCTTGGTAAATCCAGGTGCGGAATTACCGTGCCATTCCCAGATGCACAGCAAATACCGCGGCTTGGTTGCATTGTGTACGGACGCCCTTTAGATAAAATGAGATGAGACCTTTAAGATGAATCGATTTTTTTCCATTTTTTTTTATCACTGCATTCCAAGATTCATAACTTTTTTTATCTTCTTGTCAACGTAGCTGTATGAGGGCTTGTTTTTGATGGACGTGTTGTGTTTTATATTGATTTTTTGGGGGGTTTTGCAATTCTGATATCCCCCCCAAAAAATAATTTGATAAGTAAATCCACCATCAATTTGAGATTTTTTTTAACAACCACTTGGTAGAAATTATATCTTATCTTTATTTAACCGGGTAATACATTTGCGGCGATGTCTTATATGTATTTTTTTTTGGCTTACTATTTTTACAAAATAAACTAATTTGTAAAAAATAAGAGTCTTTCTATGGCTATTTTTTTTTTAATTACACTTTATTTACCATTGTTTTAGTCCCACTAGGGGATTTGAAGCTGTGTGTAAATGATGCTGGTTCTCAGATCTGGAATTCACAGCAAATGTCTAGGACTGTTCCAAGCATGGTTGTTAAGGATGCAAAGTATGACTGAGGTGTCCAGAGTTCAAGCTCAGTCATGGCATTGTTTGTCCTTCTCTAAGAGAGTCCTCTGGAAGGTCCTTGACCAGGTTTGTTCATTATGATGTGTATGGTAGGCAGTAGATACATTTACCAAGGTGGTACAAAAAGATTCCAGAACTTAAAAGTAGACTGGATGCCATGTTTTCATGGCGGTCATTAAGGGTAATTATTATTAGAGAAACCACGGCACTCGGAATGGGGGTGCTCAGGTAGGGTTCAACTCCGTAGTATTATAGAAGAAAACCTGGCACACCAAAAAATTCTTACTTTTGAAAAATAATTTTATTTGCAATCCACAGACTTAGATAATGTGATGTTTCAGTCAAAATAAAAAGACCTTTTTCAAACAGTCGGATTGTATTGGTAGAAACATCAAGAGCTGCACTATGCTGTGACGTCCGCCGCTAGTGAGGGAATGAGCGCTGTTATTAAGGGTAGTTATGCCAACTTTCATGGCGCTGTGAACTAAGACCACACGCTAGAGTGGTTGTCGTGCTGTCTAAAGGTAGCCGGGCACCTCCTCTAGCAGGCGGTACCGAAATTAGCATCGATCTTGCCCATTTTAACCCCTTAGCTGTGGCCAATAGCGACTGCATCATCTAAGTTGTTTGAGAGGGACAGGGCTCCCTCATTCACCCCATCAGCAGACGAAAACGCGGGGTGCTGATGTTTTTTTATGGCAGCCAAAGGCCTAATAAAGGCCCCCAGGTTTGCCTTTAGCGAATGCCTATTAGAACCTGCCAAAAGCATGGCCTAGTAGATGCCTGTCAGTTTAACACTGACAACATAATACACTGCAATACAGAAGTACTGCAGTGTATTATAAAAGCGATCAAATGATCGCATAGTTTAGTCAGACAAGAATGTAGGCCCCACACTGATCAAACTTCAAAAATAAGTTACTCTGTAACTCTGGATTTAGTGGAAGAGGGCAATGATGCTTCACAGTTATTTGATTAAGTTCTCTATAGTCAATGCAAGGATGTATAGTGTCGTCCTTCTTTGGTACAAAGAATAAAGCAGCTTTTGCATTAGAAGTCAAATGGTGTAAGTAACCCTTGAAAATATTCTGCTTAACATATTCATCAAGAGCCTTTAATTTCAACTTATATTGGATAAATGCGTTTAAATGGTATTGCAGCCCCAGGCAAAGGTTCAATAAGGCAGCCGTGAGGACGGTGAGGAGGTAGGCACAGTGGCTTTGCCTGCAAAGTATGACCGAAGAGTCCAGACCTCAAGCCCAGATAAGTTTAGTTACTAGCACTGCGATATATATAATTGATCGCATATATAATACTTTGGAACGCTTAGTATTCCAAAAGTGTTACACTCTGGCACGGCCTAATATATATGTACCAGTGCCGTAACTACCGCGGTAGCAGCCGTAGCCCGTGCCATTAGCCAACACGCCCCCCCATATGCCCGGTGGCGCCGCTAGCAGCCGTTATGGCTGCTACAGCGGTAGCGCCGCTACTACGGGGCCCGTGCCGCCGAGCACCCTCATATCCGTAGGCGTCGCTAGCACCAGAGGGGGCCCCGGTGCTAGCAACAGACAAATACATGCATTCAGCACCTTACAATGACACTGATTGGCGGAGCAAAATGACGCCATCGCGCCGCTTCCATGCTTGAGAGGTGCTGATTGACGGGGCAAGTCATTCTGCCCCGCCAATTAGCGTCATTGAACGAAGCTTCAACAGACCTGCTCAGAAGAGAGCAGATCTGCATTGCCATCGGACGGCGCAGAAACGGGATCATGTGAGTATGTAAATTTTTTTGTTTTTTTCCAATAAAACTGTGGTTGGTATTATCTATAGTGGGGGCTCTATCTACAGGGGGGGTCGTCTTTATGTGGGAGACTATATACAGGGGGGTCTATATGTGGGTTTGGGGAGCACTATCTACAGGGGGGACTATATGTGGGGATGTGGGCCACTATATACAGGGGGGTCTATATGTGGGCCACTATATACAGGGGTGTTCTATATGTGGGCCACTATATACAGGGGGAGCTATATGTAGAGCACTATCTATAGGGGAGATATTTTTTAGGGCACTTTCTATAGGGGTGGGCTATATGTGGGACACTATATACAGGGGTGGGTTACCTGTGGGGCACTAGCTACAGGGTGGCTATATGTAGGGCACTGTCTAGAGGGGTGACACTATATACAGGGGGAGCTATATGTGAGACTATCTACAAAGGTGGGCTATACGTGGAGCACTATCTATAGGGGAATCTATATGTAGGGCAGCACGGTGGCTCAGTGGTTAGCACTATTGCCTTGCAGCTCTGGAGTCCATATGTAGGCACTAGTTACAGAGGGCTGTATGTGGGATACTATCTACAGGGGCTTCTATGTAGGGCACTATCTACAGAGGCTCTATGGTGTCACTATCTACAGGGGGCTATGGGGGCACTATCTACAGGGGGCACGGTGTGTGTGTGTGTGGGACACAGTGTATGGTACTATTATAATCAGGGACATAGTGTATGGTGTTATTATAGTTAGAGGTGCACTGTATGGTACTATTATAATCAGGGACACAGTCTATGGCGCTATTATAGTTAGAAGTTTAGTGTATGGCGCCTTATTATATTTAGAGGTATTGAGAATTTTAACTTAGTTTATAGGTGCAGAAATGCTTTAAAAGTGTGAAGCTGAAGACATCTGAGCGGAAAACTGCAGAAATGGGTCGTGGCCGGGAGAAATCCATCATAGAGGTCTGGACCGGAGGGAGAAGAAAAGAACTAGAATCTGAGACGTCACCGGTGAGTCACTTAATATAAATGTTTATTCTGCCTCTAATCAGCACTGTAGTCACTGTATGATCTGCAGCGAGATGATGGGTGGTATGATTTTTTTTTGTGAAACAGCATCTCCCAGCATATACTCACCATTGTTCGGGCCATGCTGGGAGCTGTAGTTTTACGCCGTACAAACCTATACGGCAGGGGTTGCACTAAATTTGTTCTAGTGTTGTATGTAAGTACTGATCTTTGTTCTGGTGCTGTATATACGTATGAGATTGGTTTTAGTGCTGTATATATGTACTAAGCTTGGTTCTGGGGATGTATATATGTACTGAGGTTGGTACTGGTGCGGTATTTATGTTCTGAGGTTGGTTCTGGTGCTGTATATATGTATGAGCTTGGTTCTAGTGCTGTATTTATGTACTGAGCTTGGTGGTGGTACTGTATATATGTCAGAGCTTGGTTTTAGTGCTGTATTTATGTACTGAGCTTGGTTCTGGTGCTGTATATATGTATGAGCTTGGTTCTAGTGCTGTATTCATGCACTGAGCTTGGTTGTGGTACTGTATGTGTGTGTGTGTGTGTGTGTGTGTGTGTGTGTGTGTGTATATATATATATATATATACACACAATATATATATATATATATATATATATATATATATATATATATATATATGAGCTTGGTTCTGGATCTGTAATTATATAGGATATATTTATAATAACAAAATTGCAGGGCAGATGGAATTGTTCTCAATTCATTGTATATTTAATGGAAATCCATCAGGTAGTTTTAATCCCTTGAACCGCCACCATGCGGTAATACATGACCTGACAAAATTTCCAAACATTCCCTTGAATGTACTTTTCAGATGCAGCAAAATCTTTCAAATCCACTTTTAAACCGGTGCACACTATATGCTAATTACTCATTAGAGGGTCATGGGGCGGTGCCGCTATCCTGAAGAGTCACATAGTCCTGCCTCCAAACCCACCTTTCCATGTTTGAGTGATATCTCACTGACTGATACAACTTTCTTGGATGCACGATTGCCTTGTGGCACTATACACAATGGGGGCAGTGTGGCACTATACACAAGGGGGGCTGTGAGGCACTATACACATGGGGGAACTGTATTGCACTATTTACAAGGGGGAGGGCTGTGGCTCTATCTACAGGGGGCTGAGTGTGGCACAATCTACAGGGGTCTGTGTGTGGCACTATCTACTAAGGGGGGGCTGTGCTGCACTATCTTCTAAGGGGGCTGTGTGGCACTATATACAAGGGAGGGGGCTGTGTGGCACTATATACAGTGGGAGCTGTATAGCACTATATACAGTGGGGGCTTTATGGCGATGTCTACAGGGGGCTGTATGGCACTATCTACAAGGGGGAGGTGGGGGCGCTATCTACAAATGGGGTGTGACACTGTCTATAGGCGGGGCTTTATAGCACTGTCTACAGGGGGGCTGTATGGCACATTCTACAGGGGGCACTATTTATAAGGGGGGCTGCTTGTGGCAGTCTTACCTAGTTACGCCCCTGATATGTACCAATGGCAAACATTTTGTTAGGCCCCCAGCTGCCATGGTAACCCATTTGCACCCCTTGATCACATCACCAGGATGCTGATGGGGTGGCAAACGGTGTCCTCTCTGTCTGTTAGGGTAGAGAAAGTCATCTCTGATCCCAGCCATTAGAGCGGGATGTCGGCTGTATAATACAGCTGACAACCGCAAGTGATGAAGCAAGCACAGCTCCTGCTCCCACACCATCATTGTAAACGGTTATATATTATTATGGTGCAGGGCTGGAAGGGGTCAAACCGACATCTTTTATTGAGATACATATTATTTTTTTTTACAATAATTGGATTGCAGAATAAACTCAAAATATTAAGATCATAAGTTATTCTTGCTGATGAAATTCTATTTTTTTTAGGTTGAGGCATGAGTAATGTAACTGGTTAATTGGTAATGTACATATTAGGTAAACTATACCAAATACTAAATTTTTATGTCAGGTTATATTCATGCACCACATAAATCCTACTAAAATTTGGGATGGGTGGCATTAGGTAAAGCCTTCAGCAAAATGTAAAAAAAAAAGAGAATGCTGAGAATTTTAAGACCTGTAGTATGCCTGTAATATGCTGCAATGATTTACATGCATTGTACTGTAATTTGCTGCAGAGTTGTGGTGTAAATTACACGCCAAAAAAATAAAATCAATAAATAATACCAATAAATGTGTGAATAAAAGCAATAAAAGTGTGACCATGGCCAAAGAAAAAGAACATACCGTCTTATAGTCGTCAGTCAAGGGATCCGGCAGCGCCACGCCCCCTGACAGCTTCTTACTTAACCCCTTCCCGACCCATGATGTGTCGGCATATCATGGAGCGGGGAGGGGATGATGTTTGTAGTGGGCTCACGAGCTGAGCCGGCTCCATACACTGCAGGTATCAGCAGCTGACACGCTGCTCTAACGGTCAGGAACAGCATTTATAGGGTTTTCCCACGAAGGACATTTCCACAGGATATGTCAAAAATGTCAGATAGATGCGGGTCCCAACTCTGGGAACCGTATCTATCTCTAGAACGGGGCCTCTTAAGCCCCATTCTACCTTACCGGCCACTTTATGGTTAGGTGGTTGGGAGTTACGTAAACAGCCGAGTGCTTGCTGAGCTACGCCGTTTCCGTAACACCCATAGAACTGAATAGTAGTTAAAGAAACATTGTAGCTATGTAATGTCGGGGTAGGGAAACAGACAAGTGAGCCCTAATCTACCCGCCACTCAGTCCCTGCCTACTTGCAACGACCCGCCCTAGGCGACGGGGTACAACTGGGCGACTGTCCCAACACTCAATAGGTGCACGACAGACAAACAGACAAGGGTACAAAGAAGCCAGGGAAATGGGGAAGTTGCCCACGGGAACACCTTGAGCAACAAGCGAGGTGAACGAGCCGAGTCAAACCAGGAGATGAGCGAGGTACAAAAACGCAGAGCAGAAGAGTGGTCAGAAAAGCCAAGGTCAATCACAAGCAGAGGATCAGTAGTTCAAGAAGCTGCAGCAGGGCCAGGAAACAAACAGAGAAGAGTCACAAGCAAAGGAGGAACAGGAAAGGCAGGTATAAATAGACAGAGGGCGGGAGCTAGCTCCATCTGGCCAGGCTGTGATAGGCTCTCCCACTCCTAAGCCTGCCATCCTGGGTGGTGGAAGATGGAGTCAGTCTCACAGACATAGAAGCAGGTGCAGACTGATTACCTATGGGCGTCGACACAGAAGTTGTGTCTGGCAGATCCTTTACAAGCATGCTACGCTGCTTCTGTAACTGCCATTCACTACTATGGGAGTTACGGAAAAGCATAGCTCAGCGAGTTACGCTGTTTCTGTAACTCATCCATGTATTGTAGTGTATTGTACCAGCGATCTAATGATCGCTGGTTCAAGTCCCCTAGGGGAACGAATAAAATTTTGTCAAAAAAAAGTTACATATATTTTCAGTGTAAATAAATATTAAAAGTAAAAAAAAATGGCTCTCAGAATGTGGTGAAAAAGAACAAATAATTTTTTTGAACAAATAGTTTCTGCTTTGTAAACGTAGTAAAAGTAGTAAAAAATCTAACTTTTTCAAATTTTTTGTTGTCTAAAACCTAGGTGCGTCTTATAGTCAGAAAAATACGTAATTCAAAATTATTCACATAGTGTAAACATTAAAGTTACTATTTAACATTCATTTTTTGGGGGTGGTGATCTTTTAATACAAGTATATTAATAAAATACATTTTGATACAAAACGTTTTAAACATATAATCGATTGTACAACTCACCAACAAATTAATTCCTCATAACAATATGTTCTTTGTATGATGTATCTCTGTTTGTATAGTAGTACTAATTGCTTCTGCAATTGTAAAGTGATAAGTACCCACCAGCCATGCCTAGACCTTTTGGCCTTTCTTGTTTTTACACAGACATGTTATCATGAAAAAAATATTCAATGGAAGCAATCAATAATGGAGTCATCAATTTGCAGAACAATTTAAGATTGGGCCATTCTAATGGTGCAATAGTTGGACTTGACTCGTGAAATACGTTGTGTGCATATTCTGATCCCCACTGCCCGAGAATCCACTATTATAAGGAAAATATAAAGATCGATCAGCAGACTTGCAGTTAGGATTATTTTGATATCATAGGTTCCATTTATTGGCCATGTAGCAATGTTTCGGACAGATAAATACACAGTAATGAATACACAAGTGATAAAGAAATATAATCAGTAAAGCTTTTGCGAATAATCAATTGCCATTATTATGCTTATGTTACATATATGCAGTGGCGTAGCTATAGGGGTCGCAGCGGTCGCAACTGCGATCGGGCCCCACAGCTAGGGGGGCCCGCAGGCCCACCTCACCACACTAGCATAGTAGCGCTACAATGATTCCTCTACATTGCTGGGTCCGTGCTGGGGTACAAAAGAGACCCAGTAATGTATTTTAAAGGATTGGTGGCAGCTCGGCGGTGAAATAGTCATTTCATGGTGGGGGAAGACTCTTGCCCGCCCACTGTGCTATCCACCCAATCAGCTAGCTTCTAGCTGTTTCCCTCTTCCTCGTGGCCTGTGTAGAGGGAAAGGAATGGCTACAGCAAGAAGATCGTGTGCATGCCGGCTCCTCCCCGGCAGTACGAGCCGAGCCGCATTGTCACCGCTGTTGCAGAGCTCAGGAATTCTGACTCCTGCTGCTCTCTGACCCCACACCAGATGTATGTAAGTAGCTACTAGTAATGCAGCTATTAACCCCTTCATTGTGTGTAAGTCTGTCATGCTGAGCAGTCACACTTCAGGGCTGACTGTTTAGCATAACAGACAAAGTATAAATATCTATCTCTATCTATCTATCTATCTATCTATCTATCTATCTATCTATCTATCTATCTATCTATCTATCTATCTATCTATCTATCTATCTATCTATCTAATATCTATCTATCTTATCTATCATATCTATCTGTTATCCAATCGCAGTGTGTCGGCGATTCACAGAGTAAACAAGTGACCGGAATGAAGGGGAAGCAATGCTCGTACGAGCACTGCTCCCCCTTCAAAATAGCTGATTAGTGGGGGGCCCTGCGGGTGCCTGCTAGGCACTGTATCTAAGCCAACCACAAGGTAGGCTTAGATACATGGCCCATGTGTGATCCTGTCTGCTGGACCCTGTATCTAAGCCTAGCTCTTGTTAGGCTTAGACACGGAGTCCAACAGACAGTATCACACGTGGGCCATGTATCTAAGCCTACAGTGTGTGTTACTAATGTTTTTTTTGTTTGCTTGTGTTTTTTTATAGGTTCGGTCATTGGACTACTTCGGATTCGAGTACTACTTCGATGATGGCTTTTTTTATTTTGAATAAAATGGTTAATGAGGGTTGTGTGGGGGCGACAATTACTAAGGCGATAGTAATAAAGTTTAAAAAAAATACAAATACACAGAAGAAATATTTTATTGAAATAAAAAAAAAAAACACAGAACCCTCATTAACCATTTTATGGAGAATAAAAAAACAGCGCCATCAAAGTAGTCCAACATCTGAAGTAGTCCAACATCCGAACATGTAAAAAACACAAACCCAAAAAGAATTTGTAACATAAAAAAAAGCAAAACAATTCTTATACTTACCTTTCCGGGGTTCAGCTCTGGAGCCGCAATGTCAGCGAATGGGCCCTGTATCTAAGCCTATCATGTGTGATACTGTCTGCTGAGCCAATGTATCTAATCCTATCAATAGCTATAGGGTCGTAGTGCTATAGATATGCTGTCTCATATATATATATATATATATATATATATATATATATATATATATATATATATATATATATAAATATATATATATATATACATACACACTACTGTTCAAAAGTTTAGGGTCACTTAGAAATTTCCTTATTTTTGAAAGAAAAGCACAGTTTTTTTCAATGAAGATAACATTAAATTAATCAGAAATACACTCTATACATTGTTCATGTGCTAAATGACTATTCTAGCTGCAAACGTCTGGTTTTTAATGCAATATCTACATAGGTGTATAGAGGCCCATTTCCAGCAACCATTACTCCAGTGTTCTAATGGTACATTGTGTTTGCTAACTGTGTTAGAAGGCTAATGGATGATTAGAAAACACTTGAAAACCCTTGTGCAATTTTGTTAGCACCGCTGTAAACAGTTTTGCTGTTTAGAGGAGCCATAAAACTGACCTTCCTTTGAGCTAGTTGAGAATCTGGAGCATTACATTTGTGGGTTCGATTAAACTCTCAAAATGGCTAGAAAAAGAGAGCTTTCATGTGAAACTCGACAGTCTATTCTTGTTCTTAGAAATGAAAAACACAAAATTGTCTGGGTGACCCCAAACTTTTGAACGGTAGTGTATATATCTATATATATATATATATATATATATATATATATATATATTTATATATATATATATATATATATATATATATATATATATAGATATATATATATATAGATATATATATATATATATATATATATATATAGATATATATATATATATATATATATATATACACACACGCACACACATTTCATTTTTTTTGGGTGGGTTTATGTATTGGGGCTATTGACCTTAGTGACTCCCCTGGCTGCTAGTGTTGCATCATTGATTCACGTAGGAGACCCATTAATGCAGCTGAAAGCTGTGGGCCGTCGGCCATAAGAAGAAATTTGGGGGGCCCAAGAAGAACTTTTGCACCAGGGCCCATGAGCCTTTAGCTACTCCCCTGCATATATGTATACTCTGACTATGTATACTTTACCTCTGAAATGTATATCATATAATCTTGCTAGCTAAGAGGTTTGTTCTAAAACAGTATTCTCTGAATATCAGACTGTTGGCCCTCGTTTAAGGCTGTTCTAATATAAAACTGCCAAGTTTACTGGAGACAGACATGATATTCAGACAACATAATGCTGGTACATAGAATGATGTGTTATTAATATGCATTTCTTGTGTGCTCAATAACTTGTAAGGCGGTTCATTGATGGCACTTAGCCAGAAAAGACCTTTAAAAGGTTAATCTAAAATTGAACCTCTGTCTAAACTCTTAAAAGGACCTCCATGGCCATGTCTTTCTTATTTTTACTCCTCTATCTCTCTCTCTCTCTCTCTCTCATTATTGTAACTTTTCTTTCTTAATAAAGCATTTATTTAATTTCACAGTGAGGCAAGAGAGTTTGTTTAGGATGTCCTTATCAGTTGGTGGAGAATGCGGGCATGTCCAGCAGCCTTAGCCTCCCTTGCAAGTAACCCGGACGGAAGGATTTTCAGGACAAACTAAGCGGCTGCAGGTGAGATTTCTTACCAGTCTCTCCTCCTCCTTTGTGGGTCTGGCTTCGGGGACTCTGGCTACAAGCGACAATGCTTATCTCTCTCACAGGTGATCTTTTTTAATTTCCCTTTTAATTGTTTGTCTTTGTGTCTCACTAACTTGGTTGCAAAGTGTGGAGTTGGGACATCCCTCACACACTGTGGCTGTCTAGGACAGGCAGTAACGTGTCTCCTGGCTGTGTTTTGGTAAGCGGTCTCGGGCATTCCTGAGATGTATTAAAGGGAAGGGAAAGAGAAAGATGTGGTCTAAACTAAATGGTAAAATAAAATAAGTAGCTTTATTAGGTATGCATTAAATTAAATGTTAAAAGTCCATTGGTGCAAACGGTATGTGTGAGTGACCCCCAAACTCACATACCTTGGCCTGAGTAGGAAATAGATATTATATGAGAGATGCCACTAATTAGAATATCAAGTGATTGCACTACCGCTGTTGAGCACTAGGTGGCACGTGTCACTGCACTGAACTGAGAACAATAGCTCCCGATGAGACAATGGAATCAGTGATGATATGGACCAATAAATCAGCTAGTGAAGCTAGCCCGTGCTGGAGAGGTGTACCGATACCAACGGGCAGCTGAGGGGACCGATGTGGCCCACCACAAGTGTTGATTGATTAATTGGATTATTGGCCACATTCACACACAACGATGTGCTGCGTTATAAATCGGCAGCTATCTAGACTTGATTGGAGTGAGTGTGATGTAGGTGATTCCACTGTAAAGGATATAAGGTAATTCCACTGAATTTAATTATAATGTACACATTAATGGATTGTAAATAATGAAATGGTTTGAAAGTATAAATGGTAGTGGCTCAAAATAATTGAGTTGGAATCCAATTCACAATTAAAGCAACATATAAGCTGAAGGAGTTTATAGCTGCGCTGATGTGACAGCCAGCAGCTGTAGAAAGTTGGTAAATAGTATTGATACGAGCCGCGCTGTTAAAACAGCGAACAGCTAATAGGGCTCAGAATTGACCCTACATTAAATGAGTGACCAGATGTAATCTGGCCACTTACACATTCAGCGTTATTGTTGCGTTTGTATTGGACAGTTTGTGAGTGCAGGCAAACCTGAACGCCGCTATCTGCCTTGAAAGCAGCGAATTGGAAGGCGGCTGTGAGGTGTGTCGCTGTCAGCTGGATGTAAACCCAGACACGGTAGGAGCAACCGTTCACTGGGTTTAGTCTTATACTGGAGCGGTTAAAATAAATCCGCCCAGTAAATTCAGTGTGTGGATCGAGCTGATTAGTAGAGCAGTGAGGGATCGGTTATTTAGACCCCACAGGTTCGCTATACCTCACCTATGGTCAGACTCGAGGATAATAATTTGCAACCTCGGGGAGACTGTGCCTGGAGTTGCCAGCCGTCAGACCATATCATGGTGGGAGGTGAGGGAGATAACCCAGCTGATCTGGATAAGACAGCGAGACACGCTAGCGGTATAGCGCAGTGAGACAGCTGACAACTGTCAGCCGTATTGTGTGGCGTGATCTATTGAGAGCTGAACAGGGACAGCTCTGGCCATGTGTAGGCACCAAGGATAATGGATTAAAAACCCGACGCGCGTTTCGCCAGCATTCTGGCTTCTTCCAGGGGTGGGAGGCCGCCATTTAAGTGCCCTATAAATAGGGTCCTTCCTGATTGACAGTCTCAGAGACCAATCAGAGACCTCAGTCTCGACTGGTATAATATGGGTAGGATTCTCTATAAATTATTATGAGAAATTGCAAAATTAATGGGGGACAGTCAAACACTGCTCACTTGGATTGTCTTTCAGAAGTAGAAATAAACACACTGGGAGACCTAGAGGAACTGTTGTTGGAAAACTCTACTCAACAATGTGAAGGTGATTTTGATTCTCTGTCCACCTCTTATAAAAAATCAAAGGTTAAGTCCAAAAGCCTTACCATGCCCTCCTTAGAAGGTTGCCCGGCCATCAAAGTCTTTGTTGACCTAGTATCCCAGGATCTATTGTCATTATCTGGGCAACAGCTTTCTCACAATCTCAGTCTAGATGAAGAACGGGCACTCCAGGAATTACGTAAATGGGAAGACGTTGTCTTTAAGAATTCAGATAAAGGGGGCAATGTTGTCATCTGGTCCAAAGAAAAATACCTACTGGAAGCCAAGAAGCAACTACTAGATAAAGCCTGTTATCGTCCACTCTGGGGCGACCCAACTGAACAATTCTTAAAGGAATATAATGAGATGATCCAAGATGGTTTTGAAGAGGGGGCCATTATTGCTCGAGAGAGGGATTTCTTGAAGGTACAGCACCCTAGGATCGCAACATTTTATCTCCTCCCAAAAGTGCACAAGAACCCCACCAACCCCCCAGGGAGACCAATTGTCTCTGGTGTGGGTAATCTGACCGAAAAATGTAACCATTGGTTAGACGAAGAATTACGTGAACTAGTATACCAGTTACCTTCCCACACCAGGGATACCATGCAGGTGCTCAAAGACCTGAATGGTAGTTCCCTGGAGGTGGATGAATGGCTTACCACTTGCGACGTGGAGTCCCTCTATACGAGCATAGACCACAAGGTAGGCTGTGCAGCGGTTGAATTTTTCCTGCAAAGAAAGGAGGGCTATAATCCATCTCGGAAGAACTTTGTCCTACGTGCACTAAAGTTTATTTTGAAACACAATTATTTCCTTTTCGATGGCAGGTTTTATTTGCAACTACGAGGAACAGCCATGGGAGCAGCGGTGGCACCCACCTTTGCCAACCTGTATCTGGGTTGGTGGGAAGAATGTCACGTTTTCTGTCCCGAAATGGAGAATTTCACCTCCAGGATTAATATCTGGCGCAGATTCATAGATGACATTTTACTCATCTGGAATGGCTCTTCTAGGGAACTTGAAGAATTTGTAGAGGTGTTGAACACCAACAACTTTAACCTCAAATTGACCTTAACATATGACCATCAGTCCATTCCCTTTTTGGATGTTAGGCTTTTTGCTAACGAGCGGGGCACAATAGAGACAGATCTTTATCGCAAAAAAACAGCCACCAATAGCCTTCTGGATGCCACAAGTGCTCATTCCATTAACACCATCAGAGGCATTCCAAAGGGAGAATTCCTGAGGCTCAGACGAAACTGTTCCACCTTTCAGCTCTTTAAGACTCGGGCAACAGAATTGAAGAACAGACTGTTATGTAGGAACTATAGTAAAAGGAACATCAAGAAAGCTTACAACTGGGCGCTGAGGACAGATCGGGAAACCCTGCTGACCCCAAAAATAAAGACTAACACAGAACGGTCTCAACCACGATTTGTCACTGATTTTAATGACTGTTGGGATGAAATGACACTCATTCTAAACCGTCACTGGAACATCTTACTGAGTGACCCAGTACTCAACAACCTTCTTACCAGTAGGGTCTCTCTGGGATACAGAAAATGCAAGACCATTTCAAACGTTCTGGTCCAGAGTCATTTTTCAAGAATAAGCAAGAATAGGCCAGTACTTAATCCTGGCTTCTACCCTTGTAAAATGTGTAGAGCCTGTCGGGTATTAGTGGACAAACGAGAGTTCACAGATGCCTTTGGTATTGTCCATCGGATCTCTGACCATATGAGTTGCTCTACCCCTGGAGTAATCTATTGCCTTGAATGCCCATGCGGTCTCAAATATATTGGGAAAACCAAGAGAGAACTGCGCATACGGATCCGTGAGCATATTAACTCCATAATCAATTTTGCAAAAAATGAGCAGGACTTCAGGATCAAAAATAAGCCATTTAATCCAACCCCCATAGCCAGACACTTCGGGAATGTTCACAATTCCAACTGGACAACCCTCAAAGGCTGGGCCTTGTGTGAAATACGCATGGGCATCAGAAGGGGCAATTTAGATCAAGCACTCTTGAAAAAGGAAAGTGAATGGATTTTCAACATGAAAACAGTGAGTCCATTTGGACTCAACGAAAATTTTGGCTTCGGATGTTTTCTGTAATAGATTTATATTAGTATATACTTTTCGTGCTGCCACTCATTTTATATTCATATATATATATACTTTCCATCCTCTCCGCTGTCCGAGGTATATCGTTATTACCATCATAGGATTTACATGCCATTCAATATACAATCCATTTTTGTTTTTAAATTTAAAATAAAATTAAAATGACAGTTTTTTTAGAAAGTAAAAATTCAATATATATCCTCCTTATTTCTTTCTTTTTCCATCAACTTGTTATAGTTTTTTGCAGTCATGGTGTCCTGCTAATAATTTTTGCAATTTCTCATAATAATTTATAGAGAATCCTACCCATATTATACCAGTCGAGACTGAGGTCTCTGATTGGTCTCTGAGACTGTCAATCAGGAAGGACCCTATTTATAGGGCACTTAAATGGCGGCCTCTCACCCCTGGAAGAAGCCAGAATGCTGGCGAAACGCGCGTCGGGTTTTTAATCCATTATCCTTGGTGCCTACACATGGCCAGAGCTGTCCCTGTTCAGCTCTCAATAGATCACGCCACACAATACGGCTGACAGTTGTCAGCTGTCTCACTGCGCTATACCGCTAGCGTGTCTCGCTGTCTTATCCAGATCAGCTGGGTTATCTCCCTCACCTCCCACCATGATATGGTCTGACGGCTGGCAACTCCAGGCACAGTCTCCCCGAGGTTGCAAATTATTATCCTCGAGTCTGACCATAGGTGAGGTATAGCGAGCCTGTGGGGTCTAAATAACCGAACCCTCACTGCTCTACTAATCAGCTCGATCCACACACTGAATTTACTGGGCGGATTTATTTTAACCGCTCCAGTATAAGACTAAACCCAGTGAACGGTTGCTCCTACCGTGTCTGGGTTTACATCCAGCTGACAGCGACACACCTCACAGCCGCCTTCCAATTCGCTGCTTTCAAGGCAGATAGCGGCGTTCAGGTTTGCCTGCACTCACAAACTGTCCAATACAAATGCAACAATAACGCTGAATGTGTAAGTGGCCAGATTACATCTGGTCACTCATTTAATGTAGGGTCAATTCTGAGCCCTATTAGCTGTTCGCTGTTTTAACAGCGCGGCTCGTATCAATACTATTTACCAACTTTCTACAGCTGCTGGCTGTCACATCAGCGCAGCTATAAACTCCTTCAGCTTATATGTTGCTTTAATTGTGAATTGGATTCCAACTCAATTATTTTGAGCCACTACCATTTATACTTTCAAACCATTTCATTATTTACAATCCATTAATGTGTACATTATAATTAAATTCAGTGGAATTACCTTATATCCTTTACAGTGGAATCACCTACATCACACTCACTCCAATCAAGTCTAGATAGCTGCCGATTTATAACGCAGCACATCGTTGTGTGTGAATATGGCCAATAATCCAATTAATCAATCAACACTTGTGGTGGGCCACATCGGTCCCCTCAGCTGCCCGTTGGAATCGGTACACCTCTCCAGCACGGGCTAGCTTCACTAGCTGATTTATTGGTCCATATCATCACTGATTCCATTGTCTCATCGGGAGCTATTGTTCTCAGTTCAGTGCAGTGACACGTGCCACCTAGTGCTCAACAGCGGTAGTGCAATCACTTGATATTCTAATTAGTGGCATCTCTCATATAATATCTATTTCCTACTCAGGCCAAGGTATGTGAGTTTGGGGGTCACTCACACATACCGTTTGCACCAATGGACTTTTAACATTTAATTTAATGCATACCTAATAAAGCTACTTATTTTATTTTACCATTTAGTTTAGACCACATCTTTCTCTTTCCCTTCCCTTTAATACTTAGCAATATACGGTGGTGTACACCCATGTGGTCCTCTTGACCTATTCTCTCTAGTGAGACAGGTGATCTTCACCAGTTACCATTCCTGAGATGTCAGTGAGCACTACAGTCCCATAATGTCCTAACGTTGCCACCATATGTTAAATAAGTAGCTCTCCTTGTGGTTAGTATTCCAGTGCAACTTTCTGCTTTACTCTCTAAATTGAAGTTGGCATAGATCTCTGGGAGATCATTATTCCACAACACGTGGAGGTCCCTGTCTGAATTGTGCTTAGAAAAGGAGGCATGGGAGATATGTCTGGGTCATATGGGAGGTTGTGAAGGTCTAGGACTACTGCCACCGATGACAACAGGGGTTGCTTATTCCCCACATTAAGGGTGGCACTGGAGTGCAGCGGCTGTAACACACCAGATGAAGGAGGTGTTTGGTTTGTAGACTGTAGTCAGTCATACAAAGGGAAATGCAGACAGTGACACTGAATATGAAAGGATTGAACCAGATAATGGTGTCCTTTATTACCAATACTAGAGAGCCTGTGGGGAAACCAAGAGGAAGGGACAAAAGTACGGAGAAGCTCATATCAGAAGATATTAGGGACACCCAGATGGCAGCATTAGTGAGCCAAGCCAAGGAGCACATTGTTTATAGTAACATAGAATGGAGTTTTTCTAAGCTTGGTTGAACTTAATATGTCTTTCTTTTTTAACCGTACTATGTAATTATGTAACTGTAAGCATGTAACCATCATAGTAAATTACACTGCATATCCTATAGCCTTGCTGGGACGTTTAGTGCCTCAGCAGCAGTGTGATAAGTAGCAGTGTGATAAGAGACAGGAGAGGGGGGGCGGATGCGCGAGTGAGTCTGCAGCCGCCAAGGACACTCTGTGCACGTAAAAATCATACACAGTAAATTTTATTACAGAAAATAGCCAAACCAACACTAAATTTACATAATTATGGAAAACTTTTCCTTTGTACCCCAATAGCTTTACGGAAAACAGTGATAACCCTATTGTTTGTGATAGTGCTTTATTCTGCACTGTTAGATAAAAAAAAAAAAGAGTCTTTACAGACTCAGATGGGAAGGAGGTGATTATTACCTGAACATTTGCTGAACATTGTTACTTTTAGTCCATATTGAAGTAACATAATTTTTTTAGTTTTTGGTATTAATCAGGCATGTACAGGTCTTGATGGGGGTGGGATTCTCAAATGTTCTGGATTATCCTATGAACATGGAGAACTATATAAAATCTAGTTTTCTATTTGTAAAAATAAATAGAGTTCACCACTTTGAATAACAGTCAAACCGCAAGCAAGAAGGTTTCCCAATCCAAACTGGTAATGCAGAGATACTTCATCATATACAGTATATCAGTGGCGTAGCTATAGGGGTCGCAGCGGTCGCAATTGCGACCGGGCCCCGAAGCCTGGGGGGCCCACGGCCCCCCCACCACATTTTCGGGAGGTTACTTATGTAAAAACGCTGCATAAGCAGCATTAAAGCTGGACAGATGCCGTTTTCTAAAGGACCTTTAATGACGTCATGCCCATGTGACCTGATTCGCCTTTGAGGAACAGAAGCCACGCCCACCGATCAGGACCTTCTACCACAGTATAGCAGCAGCATAGTCGGCAGAAGAGAAAGCACGTCCACCTCTCAGGTCCTGGTGAGCGCTTCCTTAACCCCCTCTCTCCCTGCATCCCCCATTGTCTCTTCTTTACTTGTCTCTCCTGACCCCAACTCCTGTAGGGTTTGTTAAGTTTTTTAATTCACCATGCGTTTTGCTGCGATTTTCGTAATCGCGGCAAAAATGGCGCGGTTTTGCCGCGATTTTCGTAATTGCGGCAAAAATGGCGCGGTTTTGCCTCGATTATGAAACTTGCAGCAAACCACACCATTCATATCACAAATTCGAAGATTGCTTAAAAGTAGTACAAGATGCATAAAAACATTAGGCTTAGGGCTTATTCAGACGAACGGGATATATTAGTCCGTGCAACGCGCGTGATTTTCATGCGCGTCGCACGGACCTATATTAGTCTATGGGGCCGTGCAGACAGGTGCGTGATTTTTACGCAGCGTCAATCCGCTGCGAAAAACTCACAACATGTCCGTTCTTTGTGCGTATTTCGCGCTTCACGCACCCATTGAAGTCAATGGGTGCGTGAAAATCACGCGCACCACACGGAAGCACTTCCGTGGGACGCGCGTGATTCGCGCAACAGCAGTGAAAAGTATGAATGAAAACAGAAAAGCACCACGTGCTTTTCTGTTTACAAACATCCAAAAACGGAGTGTCATAATAATGGCCACTGGCCTAGCTATAGGGGTCGCAGCGGTCGCAATTGCGACCGGGCCCCGAAGCCAGGGGGGCCCACAGCCCTCCGCACCACAACAATAAAAAGTTACTATAGTAACTCGGGCCGCGGGCCCCTGTTACTATAGTAACAGACTTTACTTACCTTCCTGGTTCCGGATCGCAGCGGAGGTCCTGACGTCAAGCGCTGTGCACAGCGCATGACGTCACAGCACTATGCGCCGCACACAACATCGAGAGGACAGAACTTCCGCCGCGGCTGAAGAGGAAGGTAAGATTAGTAGCCCTGACTGGCGGAGTCCGACTCCCGGGAACCGCCAATCAGCTGTTTTGAAGGGGCCGCAGAACTCGTACGAGAGCTGCTTCCCCTTCATTCCGTTCACACTGTGAATCGGTGTCGGCGATTCACAGTGTGAGCGAGTAGTGAAATGAAAGGGAAGCAGCTCTCGTACGAGTGCTGCGGCCCCTTCAAAACAGCTGATTGGCGGGTCCCGGGAGACGGACCCCGACACATCAGCTATTGATGGCCTATCCTGAGGATAGGCCATCAATGTTTAGGGACTGCACAACCCCTTTAAGCCTACGATGTAGCAGGCTTGGCGGGCCCATTAGACAGGATCACAGATTGTGTGATACTGTCTGCTGGGCCCTGTATCTAAGCCAATCACATGGTAGGCTTAGATACATGGCCCATGTGTGATCCTGTCTGATGGGCCCTGTATATAAGCCTACCACACTGTAGGTTTAGATACAGGGCCCCAGCACACAGTAATCTTATACTGTATAAGATTACTGTCTGCTGGACCCTGTATCTAAACCTACCTTGTGGTAGGCTTAGATACAGGGTCCCACAGACAGTATCACACATGGGCCCTGTATCTAAGCCTAACACGTGTTGCTAATCGTTTTTTTTGTATGTTTTCTTACAGGTTCGGTCGTTGGACTAAGTCGGATTCCAGGACTATTTCGATGACGGCTTTTTTTTTTATTATCAATAAAATGGTTAATGAGGGTTGTGTGGGTTTTTTTTTTTATTTCAATAAAATATTTTTTCTATGTCTTTGTGTTTTTTTTAAAAACTATATTACTACCGCCTTAGTAATGGCCGCCGGCTGATTGACAGCATCCTTTGCTAAGGCGGAGCTTAGTGTTAGCCGGTGCAGAGGCTAACACTAACCCCCATTATTACCCCGGTACCCACCACCATCAGGGGTGCTGGGAAGAGCCGGGTACCATCAGTACTTGACCATCTGTAGTGATGGTCGGCCACTGGGGTGGCCTCAGGCTGGTATTATCAGGAGGGGAAAGGCCAAAAACAGTGGCCCTTCCCACCCTGGTAATGCTTTATTGTATCTGGCTGGTTATGAAAAATGGGGGGGACCCCACGTCATTTAAAAAAAATATATATATATAATAATTGGAAAGAACGATGTCGGGTCCCCCCCCAATTTTCATAACCAGCCAGATACAACACAGCAGCAGGCAGCATTACCAGGGTGGTAGGCACCACTGTTTTTGGCCTTCCCCAGCCTAATACTACCAGCCTGCGGCCGCCCCGGTGCCTGCCTGTCACTACAGATGGTCGGGTACTGGTTCGTACCTGGCTCTTCCCAGTACCCCTGGTGGCGGTGGGTACCGGGGTAATAATGGGGGTTAGTGTTGGCCTTTGCACCGGCTAACATTAAGCCCCGCCTTAGTAATGGTGGTTGTCAATCAGCCAGCGGCCATTACTAAGGCGGTGATAATAAAGTTTAAAAAGATACAAGCACATAGAAAAAAATATTTTATTGAAATAAAAAAATACAACCCTCATTAAACATTTTATTGAGAATAAAAAAACGCTGTCATTGAAGTCCTCGTATGCGAAGTCCAACAACAGAACCTGTAAAAAAACACAAACACACAAAAATAATCAGTAACACATAAAGAAGCAAAATTATTATTCTTAGCTTTCCTGGGTCCAGCGCTGGAGCCACAATGTCAGCGAGCTGAGTCCTGTATCTAATCCAATCATGTGTGATACTGTCTGCTAGGGCCTGTATCTAATCCTATCATGTGTGATACTGTCTGCTGGGCCCTATATCTAATCCAATCATGTGTGATACTGTCTGCTGAGCCACTGTATCTAATCCTATCATGTGTGATACTGTCTGCTGAGCCACTGTATCTAATCCTATCATGTGTGATACTGTCTGCTGAGCCACTGTATCTAATCCTATCATGTGTGATACGGTCTGCTGAGCCACTGTATCTAATCCTATCATGTGTGATACTGTCTGCTAGGCCCTATATCTAATCCTATCATGTGTGATACTGTCTGCGGAGCTGTGTATCTAATCCGATCATGTGTGATACTGTCTGCTGGGCCACTGCATCTAATCCTATCATGTGTGATACTGTCTGCTCAGCCACTGTATCTAATCCTATCATGTGTGATACTGTCTGCTCAGCCACTGTATCTAATCCTATCATGTGTTATACTGTCTGCTGAGCCACTGTATCTAATCCTATCCATAGTTTATAGGGTCGTAGTGCTATAGATATGCTATGCTGTCTCCTATACACGCATTTTTTTGGGTGGACACATATGTATTGGGGCTATTTCCCCTGACATTTTAAGTCCTTAGTGACGCCTCTGGCTGCTAGTGCTGCATTGTTGGGTCACTTAGGAGACCCAGCGATGCAGCTGAAAGCTGCGGACCGTCGGCCATGAGAAGTTTGCAGGGGGGGGGGCCCAATAAGAACTTTTGCATCGGGGCCCATGAGCCTTTAGCTACGCCCCTGCAGTATATACAAGACGGGTACATTCCTAGTCTCTCTCAGTTATGTTTAATCCCCTTCCGACATCCGCCGTATATATACGGCACTGTCGGGATGGGGTTCCCACAAACCGCAGTACCATTACGTTGCAATGATAGTGTGGACTCAGAAGCGGAGCCCGCACCATCACCGCCGGGTGTCAGCTGTATATTACTGCAGACAGACTCCTGTAACGGCCAAGACCATAGTTATTCTCTGATCCGGCCGATTAACCCCTCAGATGCTGCGCTCAATAGAGAGCGCAGCATCTGAGGGGTTTTTACCCGATCGGCACCCCAGCTACGCAAACGCTGGATTGCTATGACAACATAATGGCCTCCGTGTCTGCCTTGTATAGAAGCCGATGAGGACTTATGTAGTGCAGTGTATTAGAATAGCGATCAGGGCTTCAGGCTTTCAAGAACCCTAGTGGGACAAATAAAAAAAAGTTAATAAAAATATTGTAAAAAATACAAGTTTCAATTAAAAAATAAGCCAAACTGCCTTTTTTCCCATAATAAGTCTTTTTTTATTGGAAAAAAAAGTAAAAAATAATAAAAACAATACATAATTGCTATAGTCACATCCGTAACGACCCAAACTATAAAATTATAATTTATCCCGCACGGTGAACGCCATAAAAAAAAGAAAAACAATTCCAGAATCTCTGTTATTAGGTCATATCTCCTCCCAAAAAATGGAATAAAAAATGATCAAAAAGTCACATTTACTACAAAATAGTACCAATACAAACGACAACCCGTCCCGCAAAAAAAATCCCTGACACAGCTTTGTCCATGCAAAAATAGAAAAGTTATGTGTCTTAGAATATAACGACACTGAAAACAAATTATTTTTTTTAAAAAGTGATATTATTGTGCAAAAGCTGTAATACATGAAAAAACTATGTAAATTTGGTATTGCCCTAATCATATCGTCCTGCAGAATAAAGTTAACCTGTAATTCTGGTGCAGGGTGAATGCCGAAAACCCCAATAAAAACCGACTCCAGAATTGCTTGTTTTTGGTCATTTCCTCTCCAAAAAATCAAAATAAAAAGTGATCAAAAAGTCATGTGTCTCCCAAAATGGTACCAATGTAATCTACAGCTCGTCTTGCAAAAAACAAGTCTGCACACTGCTCCCTCAACTGAAAAATAAAAAAGTTATGGCACTAGTAATGCGTTGATGAAAAAACATCCCGATGTGCAGGCAAGAGGGGAACATTCCTTCAGTTTCAGGGCCCTAGTATTTAGAAACCAGGAAGGGAAGGGACATAGCACATCTGCTGGAAGCGAGGTCGCTCGTATTATACCAGGGCAAAACTTTCCCAGCAAAATTTACCAAATTACAAAGGAGAAAATGTCCCCATAGGTGCAGACTGTTACAAAATGGGGATAAGAAAGTACACTGTCCTGAGATTGCTTCACAGCAAATCACACATCTATGAATAATTTTATTATTTACCCCATTATTATACCCTCTTATTATGCCATGCATAAAGCCATGTTCCAAATGGTGCTGATTCCCTTCTTAGCCCTACAGTGTGCCCAAACAGCAGTTTACGTCCACAAGTAAGGCATTTCCATACCCGTGAGAACCCGCGTATTAATTTCTGGAAAACACCTGTGCGGTCTAAATTCTCACTACACCCTTTGAAAAATGCCTATAGGGGTGTAGTTTCTAAAGTGAAGTCACTTTTTCTTTGGTACATCAGGGGTTTTGTGAATGTGACATGGTGTCCATAAGCCATTCCAGCAAAATCTACACTCCAAAAATCAAATACCACTCCTTTTCTTCTGAACCCTCACATATATGTAAACAGCTATTTATGACCACATATGGGGTATTGTTTTATGTGGGAGAAATTGCTTTACAAATGTTGCGGTGCTTTTTCTCCTTTAGTCCTTGTGGAAATGTAAAAAAAATTAGCTAAACCTACATTTTCTTTGAAAAAAATGTAGATTTTCATTTTCACGGCCTAAGGGTGGATTTAAACGAACGTGATTTACGTGACTTTCACGCGGGTCGCATGGACCTATGCAAGTCTATGGGGCAGTGCAGACTGTCCGTGATTTTTACGCAGTGTGAGTCCGCTGCGAAAAACTCACGACAGGTTCTATATTTCAGCGTTTTTCGCGCATCATGCACCCATTGAAGTCAATGGGTGCGTGAAAATCACGCGGGCCACACGGAAGCACTTATTCGCGCAACAGCAGTAAAAAAAAGAATGTAAACAAAAAAGCACCACGTTCTTTTCTGTTTACAAACATCCAAACAGAGTGTCATAATGATGGCGGCTGCGCGAAAAGCACGCAGCCTCGCACCATATGAACATGACACACGGAGCTGTCAAGTGCCTTTTGCGCACGCAAAATGCCGCGTTTTTGCGTGCACAAAACGCACATGTTCGTGTAAATCCACCCTAATTCTAATCATTTCTGCAAAAAACTTGTGGGTTAAAATTCTTACCATACCCCTAGATAAATTCCTTGATGGGTGTAGTTTCCCAAATGCGTTTAGTTTTGGGGGATTTCCACTGATTTGGCACCGAAAGACCTCTTCAAACCTGACATGGTGCCTATAATATATTCTAATATAAAGGAGGCCCCAAAATTCACAAGGTGCTCCTTTTCTTCTGAGGTGTTTCAGTCCACTAGCACACTAGGGCCACATGTGGGATATTTCCTAAAACGCCAGAATCTGGGCAATACATTTTGCGTTGCTTTTCTCTGGTAAAACCTTCTGTGTTACAAAAAAAATGGATTAAAGTGAATTTTTGCAACAAAAAAAAAAGAAATTTGTACATTTTACTTCCCCTTTGCTTAAATTCCTGTGAAAGGGTTAAGAAACTTTCTAAATGCTGTTTTAAATACTTTGAGGGGTGCAGTTTTTAAATTGGTGTGACTTATTGGGGGTTTCTAATATATAAGGCCCTCAAAGCCAATGCACAACTGAACTGATCCCTGTAAAAACAGGCTTTTTAAATTTTCTTGTAAATATGAGAAATTGCTGATAAGGTTCTAAGCCTTGTAACGTCCTAGAAAAATAAAAGGATGTTCAAAAAATGATGCCAATCTAACTTAGACATATGGGGGATGTTAATTAGCAACTATTTTGTGTTGTATAACTGCCTACCTTACAAGCAGATACATTTAAATTTAGAAAAATGCACATTTTTGGCTAAACTTTGGTGTTTTTCACAATGAAATACTGAATGTATTTAGCAAATTTTGCCAGTCACATAAAGTCCAATGTGTCACGAGAGAACAATTTCCGAATCGCTTGGATAGGTAAAAGCATTCCGGAGTTATTACCACATAAATGAAACATGTCAGATTTGACAAATAAGGCTCTGTCAGAAAGGTCAAAAGTGGCCAAAGAGGGAAGGGATTAAAGGAAACATGATATAGTTTATATGAAGAAAAAAAACAACAGTTTGCATATATTACATTTAGTACACTCAATTAAAGTTGTAATTTTTAAATGTTTTCCTTTAATTGAACTACCTGATAAAGATATGTGTAAGAGAAAAATGATGTTTATATAAAAAGAAGAAAAATCAGTTTGCACATATCCCATTAACTATACTGCTCAATGGGAATGTTTAACTTAAAGATGACATTGGTAATGTTTCTCTTCAACTGAATTACCTGATAAAGATCAATTAATGATTATGCAGTGAAAAGATTGTTCTCCACAGGAAGTGTCCAAATGAGAGCAGAAGGCATGAAAAACAGATTCTGATGGAATATGGATGAATAAGAAAGGTAAAGCGGTAGCACCCAAGGCACTTTTGATGGCAGTTGTATTGATGGCGTGTGGCCTCACATATGCCTCCAAGACTGCAAAGATAAATTTGGTAAGATCTAATTGGTATGCCCCAGGTTTTACAGCTGTTGCTGGTAAATTCTGTTAGAGCTGTTTGATTTGCCTACAGAACGGTCCTGGCAGACCGGTGCCAACCTTATCAGCACACCCGCCTCCCACGGAGAGACTTTTCCAGGTAATACAAATTGTTTTTATTCAGCTTCCTAAAGGCCCATATACACCGGCCGATAAGAGACCGATGCAGCGAGCGCCGATCAACGAGATATCATTGATCGGCGCTCGTTTGCTTCGGTCACACAGAGCTATGGATGGAGACAAGCAGTTGTTACTTCGATCGCTCGTTCCCAAACATTATTATCATGTTGACAGCGCGTCTCCCTGTTTACACAGGGAGATGTGCTGCCGACAACGATAATATTTAACTTTTTTAAAACTATACGACCAGCAGATGATCGAGCAATTGCTCGTTCATCTGCTGATCATTTCCCTGTTTACACAGGGCAATTATTGGCAACGAGCATTCTATGAATGCTCTTCTGCATGATGACCAACCGGTGTAAAACCCGCTTTAGTTAGGAATGTGTACATGTGTGTGTTAATTTGTTCTCAGTGAAGGTAAATAAAAAGAAATGTCTTGAGACATTTTTTCAGTTGAAAAATGTGTGAATATTTCTGTGGGTAATAGCAGTCACGGTTAACCAGCTCAGATCAAGGTACAAAGTACAAATCCCACTCAAGAAGTATTACAAAACATGTGCAAAATAAAATGTACCCAGTAGATGCACATTTCCTAGATAAGATGTCCAGTGGGAAAGATATAATTTTATGATAAACCTTTTTATAAAGGGTTTTACTTGGTCCAAGGGCTTGCTACTTTTATCACATGCACTTAGAACAACTCTTATAGGGCATGTTGATGTTGTTGATATCACCATACAAATATTTATTTAAACAATTAACAAAGGTTGGGTCCCCGGCAAGTGGCAATAAACTTAAACCAAAAATGTATCAAATTGATCAACTCCATCACTGAGATGCACAGAGCCACCAGGATGGCACAGCCTGAGCGAATAAAACGTGCTTGTCCTGAACTGAAGGCAGTATCACAAATCCAGGCAGCCTTACAGACAAGCAACATGCCGGAGAATGAGGACTAACAGTAAATGCGGAGGGTTTGGGCAGTCATAATAATACTACACTAATCCGCCTATGAGGGAACTCCAGGCTCACAGTATAAAGTGCTGTGAACAGCCTAGTGTACACTAACAAGCCACACGGTGCTGTACACGAACCATAGCAAGTCCTGCGGACATCAACCCCTGTCAAGGTAAAGAAGAAATCCACCTGGATCCACATCTCACACTGCAAAAAGGCCAAAAACCTTAGTGAAAACAGCGAGGAGCCAGGCAGCCAAGATGAACCAGTCAGCAGTATCCAAGTGTTGTTCACAGCAAAAGACAAGTAAGTGACCAGGAGGTGTGAAATAATAAATCCCCCACTGGACTCCAACATACAGTCTGACGTCACAACTGTGTGGGTTACCCTAGGGGTGACAGTCAGTGAAGCACAGAAGACAGAATAGGATGAAGATGTACAGGACTTGTCAATGCACTGATGGAACCCAATTCTGGGGAGAAATACTGAGATTGGTGATAACATTCATTATTAGTTGAGGCCCTATTGTTTATATTGTTTGAGGTTTATAATCTTAAAGTATGTAAATATGCCACAGTACTGCAAACTACAAAGTGTTAAAAGTGTTTTATTGTGTGGAGTTATGAGGTGAAGGTCACTAGTTGTTGTCACTCCTAAGTAAGAAGAACATGGCAGCAATGAGAGCCCTGAAGTCATGGTATGTGACATCACTCCGGTGGATTTTTTGGTTTGAAAAAAATGCTGCCCACGAACTGTTCTATCCCTAGCGGTAAAAGTTCTGTTAATAATATCCCAGAGTATATACATAGTCATATGTAGTGCAGTGTAAAAGATTACTTATAGTTTACTTTTTCCCCCGATGCGTCTACACTAGAATGCCTCCATATTGGTATTGTGTCTGTGGCTATAAGGCAGAGCAGTTTTTACCCCAATTATTGAACTGGTGTTTGCACAATGGCTGAGTTTTCAGCAGCTTTCTAGATGATCCCAAAACAAAATAAAAGTTAGCATTTTTGTTTGATAACAGAACTCAAGATATATTATGGGAATATTAAATACTGAGATTTAGGCCTCATGCACACGACCATAGTGGTGTGCACAGCCGTGATTTGTGGCTCGGACGGCCACGGAGTGTCATCCGTGAGCCGCCCGCAAATCACGGGCCGTGCACATGGCCACGTGCATTAATTTCTATGGGGCTGGACTGCAAAACACGGCCGTAATAAGACATATCCGTCCTTTTTCTGTCCAGGCTCCTGGGCCAAGCACGGACCGTGGAAACCACGGTGTGGGTAAGGGCCCATTGAAATGAATGGGGCTGCAATTCACCCGCAGATTTGCGGGTGACTTGCGGGTGCAAAAATACGTTTGTGTGCATGGGGCCTAAGTTTCATGTAAAGTTCTGGACCAGCGTGCCTTAGAATTGGACTATTGGAGGCATTTGTCAGATAAACGGTTCAGCAGCGTGTTGTTACTGGGTAAATGATAACTTCTCAGTAGAAATAGATTCCCATTTGAAAACATTTTTTGTTGTGAAAGGAAAATTTTAGAAAAGAAAATTCAGATCAGAAACTAAACCTGGATCTGGTCTCATGTGTGCACAATATTATTTTGTTTTGCTGAGAACTGAACCTGCTGCTTTGATAAGAAAATTCTGTGACATTTATGGTTCCGTGGCTTGGATCAGAAAGCAGTCTGAACACCAGCCACAAGGTCCAGGAGCAGGAGGACAGGGGGACAGAGTAGCCACGGTATGGGGTAGCGTTTCATACCTATACTTATCCTCTCCCTGTCCTATTGCTCCGGTATGACCTAGTGTATCCAGGTATGGCATTCTGTATCCATGAAGCTGTTTTTCACTCTAAGAATTAATTTATTGTTTATCTTGAGTGATCAGGGAAGGTTTGAAGAGGTCCCAGTCTAAGACTTGATTTTATTATGTCTGTGCTTTCTGTCTCATCACTTAGAAGTTGTTTCACACGAGGGACAACCCGACAAGTTAAGGCCTACTGATCATTTGTGGCGAAGAGTAGGCCTGAGTTTGTACCAGTTCTGGGAACTGGGTCTGTGGGCTCTTAGAGACACAGATTTTAGCACAATGGGGCCAAATGGGTCACCTGAGGTCTTAGATGTACTGGGAACCTGCCCGCTCGCTGACACAAGATATATAAATCGTCTGGGACCTGTAAAAGCATGGAATCAATGGAGACAGAGGGCTCCAGAAGTCCATAATTGATTGGTTCAGTGGTCTAGGTTCAGGTATCCTGCATGTGTAATACAGATTATTGGTATAATCCCGGTGTTTTATGTCATGTGTAACATGTTCACAATGCACCTTTACAGGGTCTGGACAAGTATTGGACCAGACTCTTCCCTTTCTCTGTAGGTTAAATTAGTCTCCATTTTGAGGACACAAAATTAGTGCAGATCGTGTATTACAGTGTGTGAGGTTTTTGTGTGTTCCTTATGTTCTTGATATCTAGATGTTCCTGAATGACCGCAAGGTGGTGTATGTGTGTGTTGGAGGGGAATGAGTGCTGTTCTTATATTTCTGATAGTTCTGATATTGTAACAGGGCATTTACAGAAGGTAAAAGGCTTCAAAGGTTAACATCAAAGTTTGGCGAACTAGAGTGGGACCATTCTCGTGGATGAGTTCCATAGGAGTCTGGTTGAGTCTGTTTTTCAGCTCATTTCTCAAACCAATAGTTGCGATAATTGTTTTTATTCTGGTTTTGTATGTCGCACTTCACATATTTATGTGCATTTGTCATCACTGTAGTAAAAGTTCATATAAGCAGCATTATATTTATATTAATAAAGGTGTTTATGTAATAAACAAAAGGGGGAGTTGATAAAGAAATATGATTAGTAAAGCTTTTGCTAATAACCAATTGTCATTATTATATGCTGATGCTACGTATATGTATACTCTGTCTATGTATACTTTGCCTCTGAAATGTATTTTATATAATCTTGCTAGCTAAGGTTTTTTCTAATACAGTATTCTCTGAATATCAGACTGTTGGCATCGTTCAAGGCTGTTATGATATAAGACTGCCAAGTTTACTGGAGACAGACATCATATTCAGACGATATAAAGCTGGTAGATAGACTGACATGTTTTTAGTACGCATTTCTTGTGTGGTCAATAACTTGTAAGGCGGATCCTTGATGTCACTTAGCCAGAAAGACCTTTAAAAGGTTAATCAAAAATCGAAACTTTAGGCCTTTCTAAACTCTGAAGAGGATGTCCATGGCCATGTGTTTCTTATTTCTTACTTCTCTATCTCTCTCTCATTATTGTAACTTTTCTTTCTTAATAAAGCATTTATTTAATTTCACCGTGAGACAAGAAATTTTATTTAGGATTTCCTTATCACAAGTATACAGGTAAATGAGAAAGACCTGTGGCGGATTAAGTAGACCATAGGTCTTGGGCTGTCCCCAAACTTGGGCCCCCCTTCCCCACTGCCGCTCTGCCGTGTCTATAGTGAACACCACCTTTCTGTGTGAGCATTGACAAATGGCGGTTATGATTCCACTTGTCAAAGATCTGTATCCCTACATACTGAGAGTCTCCAACCATTGCTGACAGTATCACACTGTGTAGGGACACATCCTCTTGACAATGCGAATAGTAACACACATTTGTCTATTAGTCATGGGTACACAAAGATTTCCTACAACAGACATGTCAGGAGGGGTGAAAGATCCTCTATAGATCCAGTGACTCACAAGTGATGCCTTCTCTAATGGGAGTCGTTCTCTTTTCTTTTGTTCTTCATCTGCCGTTATGGCAACTTCTCCTGATGAGACATCTTTGCCCCTTTTACTCAGATTAATAAATTCGGACCCCAGACTAGACTCTAGAATACATACAGACCCCAGAGCTTTTACAGACCAGATTCCCCTAAACAAATACAGACCCCAGAACAAGCAACCTAAATAAATACAGACCCCAGAACAAGCACCCCAAATAAACACAGACCCTATACCAGACCCCCTAAATACAGACCCCAGGCCTGACCCCCTAAACTGATAATGACCGCAGACCTGACTCTCTAAACTAATACAGATGCCAGACCCCTTAATACAGAACCCAGACCAGTTCCTCTAAACTAATACAGACCCCAGACCCCCTAAATACATACCCCTATATAAAGACCCCTAAACTAATATAGAACCCAGACCAGGCCCCCTAAATGCAGACCCTAGACCCCATAAACTTATACAGACCCCAGACCAGACACCCTAAGTACAATCCCCAGACCCCTAAACTAATACAGACCCCATACCAGACCCCCTAAATATGGGCCCCTTAAACTAATACAGACCCCAGACCAGACTCCCTAAATACAAACCCTAGACCAGACCCCCTAAATACAGACCGCTTAAACTAATTCCATCTCCCTTATACTTACATAGCAGCTCAGTCTTCTCTATGGAGTCTTGCTGATGTTCTAGGACCTGAAGTTATGTGACCTGCAGGTCTCTAAACAGTAACAAGAACTATAAACATAAGGTCATTAGACCTTGTGTCTCCAGGTCCTTTTGCAGGACATACACAATGCAGTACTGTTGCGTTTTTTTTCACGATTCACAAAATGTGACAAGACTGCAATGTACTGTGGGCGGTCATAGGCCCCCCCAGGAGCCTTAAGCCCCAGGCGGCTGCCCAAAAGCCCCTATGATGAACCACCATTGTGTAGTACAGATCATCTTAGTCACAATAAAGTATAGTAGCGAATTTAGTGGATAGTGAAGGTGCCTTAAATAGTCCTGGGGGGCAACAGGGATTAGTGAGACACTTTTGAATTTCCACGCTGGCTCTTTAAGAGGCGGCTGGAGCATGCGGGTACGCAATCGGAACAGTGCGGCCGCTAGCAGGGAACAGAGTCAGATGCCGGAGGAGGGACAGGCCGCCAGACTAGGTGAGAGACGCGGCGGTGGGGTCCGCCGGAAAGAGTGCGGAACCGCCGCCGGTATTACAGTAACTCCACTCATGCCCTCTCTTCGTGGGTCCAGCATGAGAACGAAATTTCCTGAGGAGCACTGGGGCATTGATGTTCTCAGAGGGCTCCCAAGTAAGAGTTATTTTCCTGGCCGAGGGAACAAAGGCTTTACCAGAAGGAAAATCCTTCAGTAGGGCTGATACCACAGGACGATGCAGGAAGAATCAATAATATGCTGCGGATCCTCAACTTGGTTGAGGACATCAAATGACCGAGATAAGGCATCAGCCCTAGTATTCTTCTTGGCCGGTGTAGAAGATTTCCCGATGAACTTGCTTTCAAGGTTCTCTTTAATATATTCTGACATGGCTTGATTCTTTGGCAAGGACAACGGATAGACTTGACCCCAAGGAGGTGTTGTACCAACCAAGGGATCAACAGGACAGTCATAGGGTCGATGTGGCAGTGACATTTCAGCCTCCTTCATACTGAAGACTTTTTGTATAAATCGGGTAGCAAGGGGACAGACCCGGAAGGTTCAGAGGCACCCGCGTTGCCGACTCAGATTTGATTTGTGTACTGCAGCTTGAACCCCACTGGAGGACTTGGCCGGAGTTCCAACCTAGAGCTGGGGTGTAGCGTCCATGGCCGCGGACAGTCGGGTTTACTTAACCCCCGACGGTCACAGCCATGGATCTGTGAGCGCTGGGTCACATCTCCTTCCTAGGAGATGCCAGCGCTCACTTCCACTCCGGTCCGCTGTTTTTGCTCATGCCCGGTCTTCAAGGGCATCATCATTGAAATGGAAATCATGGAAATGGAAATCATCATTATCAACTACACATGATTTTCTGGACTATAAGTAGGGCCCTGCCCTTCTTATCCTTGCCTGAGCGTTGTTAGTGTATCCCATGTCAGGCTTGCAAATGGTACCTTAGTGTTATCCCGTTCCAGTTGTTACCCGTGCCTGTCCTGTGTTCTTGTTTCTGGGCCTATTAGTGTTGGAGTCGTGTCCTACTGCACCTGCTGTCGTTTGCCACATCCAGTGTTGTTTGCCTCGTCCAGTGTCTTCTACCATGTCCAGTGTCTTCTGCCACATCCAGTGTCATCTGCCACATCTAGTATTATCCGCCACGTCTGGTGCAACCTGCTGCACCCACCTTCGTCCGTGCTGAAGCCTCGACCACTGTCTGGACTAGTTCAGGTACCTGTGTGTTACGAACCGCTATAGACTCTTGTATAGACTGTGACTAGGCCAGATGCCTCTCCGCTACAGTAGAGCGGCCTAGTGGGTCCACATACCCTGTGACCGTGGCTTGGGGCATCTTACCATAGCCAGATAAGGCCCAGAAGCAAGGGATTAATTGAGACCGGCAACAAAAAGAAGGAGATCCGCTCCGAGTGAAGCAACCCCACCTGCATAGTCAGGCGTTGTGTGACAAACAGGATAGAATCAGGAAGGTGCAGACCAGTTATAAATGTCCATACTAAGGGTTTCTCCAGATGATCAACCTGCAGGTTAAAACGGGTCACCAGGTCTTCATGATCCTGCGGCCCCAGAATTGAGAAAAGCTCGGATCGTGGCAGAAGTGTTATCACAGGACATAATTAACTTTATTCACGAGCATAGTTAACTTGATTCTCTTCACCTAGGGTTATCTCTCCTACCAATCATAGGTGCTGGAGTCTTTACGACCTCACTGGACTATTGCGCACAAAAATTTCCTTTTCCTCCACAGTACATGCAGAGATTGTTTTTCCGCCTATGCTGGTGTTCCTGATCTGTGAGTTTGAACATCTCGACTTAGATACAGGCTGATAACTGATGGCAATAGAAGACTGGATACAGGTTGGTAACGGACAACTGGATACAGGCTGATAACTGATAGCAACAGCAGACTGGATACAGGCAGTTAACGGACAACTGGATACAGTGTCCGTTACCAGTGTTACACACACAAAGCCCATACAGCTTCATGCCTTAGATTTATAGGCACTCTGTGTGTTGTCATATGGTGCCTCAATATTCTCCTAGGGTAGAATACTTCCGGAATAGAACATAGTACAGTTTTTTCTGTCTGATTCTCTTTGAGTCTGACAGAAAATGAATTAAATCAGAGGCATACAGGGGTATAGTATGGCCCCATAGATTTATATGGGTGCCATATTCTGGATCCGTGCATCTCGGATCCGTACAACAGCTTGTTGTATAAAGCCGTAATAGTGTCATGTGCATGAGGCCTTAAATAAGAACAGTGGCATTAAACGTTTTTCCTTTTTCCTATCAACATAAGCTGGCAGGTTTTTTCTTTCTTTTGGTAACACGTTGTATTTGTGTCTTCAGGACAAACAACTTAGGACAACTTGGTGCTAAGCAAACCCACCTGCAGATGCCAGGAACTGTGCACGTAATTTCTGACAAACTAATTCACATATGTCAATTGGTAAGTGCCAGAGAATAAAGTATTATATGTGAGAATGAGGGTTGTAGAGAATAGAGCAATCTATAGTGCTGACAATGTCTAATCATAGTCATAATAGTATGTACGTTGTATGATAGCGAAGTGTAATAAATGGATCCAAAATACATTACCATAAAAGATTCATTACATCTCAGTAAATATGTGTCCTAGGAATGATGTGTTTTCTGAAAAGAAAGGGAATGTTGTTGAAGATCGTGATTCAACACGTTTCACTGCGGTGCTCCATCTGTGTGGTGGAAAGGCATGCCAGGGCTCACGATTAGTTCAGCTCTGCTTCGGCGCTCCATCTGCCTGGCCGGGAACTACTCCTGGAATTCCTTGCTTGATTCTTAGCCCTAGTGGTGACGTTCTTGCTATTTTTCTGTTGTCTTCTGTAATTCTCCATGTTTGTCCAGGCTTTGTCTTGATGCTTCATCCGATAAACCATGTTATGACCTCTGACCTGAGCCTGACCATGCCTCCTGATTTCTGGAGTGGACATTGTCTTTCTTTTAATGACCCAGATCAGTTTTGACCACGATACTGATTATACCCACCATCTACAGCCCGACCATCTATTGTGGATTATCCTCTCGACCGTGACCTAGGAATATTACTGGCAAAGTCCATACCTCCTTGCGGGGGTTAAGGTTGAAGAACAGGGAATTCATTAGACTCCGCACCCTGGGTTAGTCTGCGCCAACTCAATAACTTTCTCTTTTATTAATCTACCTTCCTATTTCCAAATTTCTCCTGCACTGGAGTACAGTTCCATTTCCAACAAGTTTGCATAGTGTCACTGAAGTCTGTTCCCGTGCCGCTGTTTTTCTTTGCATCACAGCGGTTACCAAAATTCCAAGTTCCGCTGGCTGTGAACCGGCATCCGGGTATGCTCTTGGGTTATGTTCACACATAACGCTGCAAAATTCCGGCTCCCATTAACTTCAATGGAGTCGGACGCTTCTTTTTCCCGTTAGTTGATTATTTCAACTAGCGGGGAAAAAAAAGTGTCCTGCTCGATGTTCGGGTGGAATCCGCCCGAACCTCCCATTGATATCAATGGGAGGGAGGAATCTTTTTGCTGTCAGCAGGAATAGTTCCATGGTGGATTTTGCGGCGGGACCCGCCATGCAAAATCTGCCGTGTGAACTAGCCCTTAGATTTCTAGTCAAGTACAGAGCGTAACAGTAGAATAATCAGGCCACAAAAGAGGAATGTATTATGGGGGCAAGTGAAGTTGAAAGGACGCTCACTGGACTCAGGCAGCAGGGAGCTGGAATGGCTGCTATGCTTATGGAATTGGAAGACAAATATGTACAGCTGAAATAAGTGCTCCAGGAATTGCAGCATCCTGAGTTCTCTACTCCTGCACCCACTCCTGAACCCCAGCTAGCATTGTAAGATTCCTCATCATCACTCTCTATGTTGCTCCTACTTTATCCGCTTTCACTTTCTCTTCTGTACTGCTCACCTTATGTGTTGTATGGTACAATCAGTTTTAAATAACATAATGAATTTATATTATCCTTCGATAACACTGGACAATTATAGTTACTATCCCGATGTGTTTGTAACAATAATAGTAAAAAATCATAAAAAACAACATAGAAATAAAAGCTCAATGCTCTCCAGTCCAGGAACACAGTGATAAATTATTTTTCATAAAATGAATGCCCTATCCATGATTTCATTGTCCCATGGACTGCTCCTAAACTGTTCCTAAACCCTCTATTTAATAGTTAATCCATTTAACTATTTAATCCAAGCGATTCTGAGATTGTTTTCTCGTGACGTATTGTACTTTAGGTTAGTGAGAAACTTTAAGCGATAAATTCAATATTTATTTTTGAAAAACACCAAAATTTATAGAAAATGTTTCTAAATTTAAATGTATCTGCTTGCAAGACAGATCATAATACCACACAAAATAGTTACTAGTTACCATTTCCCATATGTCTACTTTATGTTTGCATAGTTTTTTGAACGTCTTTTATTTTTCTAGGACATTACAAGGCTTAGAACTTTAGCAGCAATTTCTCACATTTTCAAGTAAATTTCAAAAGGCTATCTTTTCAAGGACCAGTTCAGTTCTGAAGTGGCTTTGAGGGCCTTATATATTAGAAAGTCCCAATAAATCAACCCATTTTAAAAACTGCACCCCTCAAAGTATTCAAAACAACATTCAGAAAGTTTCGTAACCCTTTAGGCGTTTTACAGGAATTAAAGCAAAGTGGAGTTGAAATTTACAACTTTCGTTTTGTTTTCTCTTGAAATTTTTGTTTGCTACATTTCTTTGAATTAGGCCATTAAAATGAAAATGTTTTCATTTTTACAAGGAATAAAGGAGAAAAAACACCCCAACTTTTGTAAAGCAATTTCACCCGATTATGGAAATACCCCATATGTGGTCATAAACTTATGTTTGAACACACGGCAGCCCGCAGGGAAGGAGCAACTTTTGGATTTTGGAGCTCAATTTTGGAATAATCACATTTGCAAAGCCCCTGTGGAACAAAATCAGTGGATACCACCCAAAGTGACCCCATTTTGTAAACTCAACCCCTTATGGAATTTGTCTAGGGGTATAGTCAGCATTTTGACCCCACAGATGTTTTGCAGAATTAATTGGATGTAGGCCATGAAAATTAAAATCTATATTTTTTCCCATAAAATGTAGTTTTAGCTTAGATTTATTCATTTTCACAAGGGCTAAATGAGAAAAAATACCCCAATATTTGTAAAGCAATTTCTCCTGACCACGGCAATACCCCATATGTGGACATAAACTTATGTTTGAATACACGGCAGCCCTCAGAAGGGAAGGAGCGTTATTTGGCTTTTGGGACTCAAATTTTGCTGGAATGGTTTGTGGCGCCATGTCACATTTGCAAAGCCCCTGTGGGACCAAATCAGTGGAAACCCCCCAAAAGTGACCCCATTTGGGAAACAAATCCCCTGAAGGAATTTATTTAGGGGTATAGTGTGCATTTTGACTCCACTGTTTTTTTGCAGAATTTAATGTAATTATGTAAAGAAATTGAAATAATTTTTTTTTCTGATAAAACGTGGACATTTTTAATTTTTACAAAGAATAAAGGAGAAAAAGCACCCCAACGTTTGTAAAGCAATTTCTCCCGAGTACGGTAATACCCCCCATGTGGTCATAAACTGCTGTTTGGACACACGTCAGGGCTCTGAAATGCAACAGCACTATTTGGCATGCAGATCTTGCTATTTTGATGTTTGGGCGCCATGTCGCATTTGCAAAACCCTGAGATACCAGAGTACAGTGGAAGCCACCAAGAAGTGACCCCATTTTGGAAACTACACCCCTCAAGACATTTATCATTTGCCTGGACAAATGACAGGGCTCAGAATTGAAGAGAACCATGCGCATTTGAGGCCTATTTTGGTGATTTTCACAGCATTGGCCCACAGTTGCAGCGCACTGAGGTCAAATAGTAAAACAAACCCCAAGTAGTAACTCCTGGTTTGGAATCTACACCCCGTAGGGCATATTAACCCCTTCCCTCTTTAGCCACTTTTGACCTTCCTGACAGAGCCTCATTTTTCAAATCTGACATGTGTCACTTTATGTGGTAATAACTCCGGAATGCTTTCACCTATCCAAGCGATTCTGAGATTGTTTTCTCGTGACACATTGGACTTTATGTTACTGGCAAAATTTGCTTGATATGTTCAGTATTTAATTGTGAAAAACACCAAAAATTAACGAAAAATTGCAAAAATTAGCATTTTTCTCAATTTAAATGTATCTGCTTGTAAGACAGGCAGTTATACCACACAAAATTGTTGCTAATTAACATCACCCATATGTCTACTTTAGATTGGCATCGTTTTTTGAACATCCTTTTATTTTTCTATGACCTCACAAGGCTTAGAACTTTAGCAGCAATTTCTCACATTTTCAAGAAAATTTCAAAAGGCTATTTTTACAGGGGCCAGTTCAGTTGTGAAGTGGTTTTGAGGGCCTTATATATTAGAAACCCCAAAAAAGTCACCCCATTTTAAAAACTTCACCCCTCAAAGTATTCAAAACAGCATTTAGAAAATGTCTTAACCCTTTACACATTTCACAGGAATTAAAGCAAAGTAGAGGTGAAATTTACAAATTTCATATTTTTCTGCAGAAATACATTTTTAATACAATTTTTTTTATAAAACAGAAGGTTTTACCAGAGAAATGCAACTCAATATTTGTTGCCCAGTTTCTGCAGTTTTAGGAAATATCCCACATGTGGCCGTAGCGTGCTACTGGACTGAAGCACCGGCCTCAGAAGCACCGGCCTCAGAAGCAAAGGAACACCTAGTGGATTTTGGGGCCTTATTTTTGTTAGAATATATTTTAGGCACCATGTCAGGTTTGAAGGGCTCTTGCGGTGCCAAAACAGTCAAAATCAACCAAAAGTGACCCCATCTGGGAAACTAGACACCTCAAGGAAATTATCTAGGGGTGTAGTGAGCATTTTGACCGCACAGGTTTTTTACAGAAATTATTGGAAGTAGGCCGTGAAAATTAAAATCAGCATTTCTTCAAAGAAAATGTAGGTTTAGCGATTTTTTTTCTCATTTCCACAAGGACTAAAGGAGAAAAAGCACCGCAAAATTTGTAAAGCAATTTCTCCCGAGTAAAAAAATACCTCACATGTGGTAATAAATGGTTGTTTGGAGACACGGCGTGGCTGAGAAGGGAAAGAGCGCTATTTGGCTTTTGGAGTTCACATTTAGCAGTTATGGTTTGCGGAGGCCATGTCACATTTACAAAGCCCCTGAGGTGACAAAACAGTGGAAACCCCAAACAAGTGACCCCATTTTGGAAACTATACCCCTTGAGGAAATTATCTAGGGGTATAGTGAGCATTTTGACCCCACAGGTTTTTTGCAGAAATTTTTGCAAGTAGGCTGTGAAAATGAAAATCTACATTTTTTCAAATAAAATGTAGGTTTAGCTAATTTTTTCTCATTTCCAAAAGGACTGAAGGAGAAAAAGCACCACAAAATTTGTAAAGCAATTTCTCCCGAGTAAAACAATAAACCCACATGTGGTAATAAACGGCTGTTTAGACACACGGCAGGGCTTAGAAGGGAAAGAGCACTATTTGGCTTTTTGAGATCACATTTAGCAGGAATGATTTGCGGAGGCCATGTCACATTTGCAAAGCCCCTGAGGGGACAAAACAATGAAAACGCCAAAAAAGGGACTCCATTTAGGAATCTACACCTCTTGAGGAATGCATCTAGGGGTGTAGTGAGCATTTTGACCCCACAGATGTTTCATAGAATTTATTAGAATTGGGCAGTGAAAATAAAAACAATCCTTTTTCTTCAATAAGACGTAGCTTTAGCGCAAAATTTTTCATTTTCTCAACAAATAAAGGAAAAAAAGAACCCAACATTTGTAAAGCTATTTCTCCCGAGTACGGCAATACCCCATATGTGGTCATAAACTGCTGTTTGGGCAAACCGCAGGGCTCAGATGGGAAGGACCGCCATTTGGAGTGCAGATGTTGCTGGATTGGTTTCTGGGCACCTGTGGGCCCAAAACAGTGGAAACCCCCCAGAAGTGACCCCATTTTGGAAACTACACCCCTCAATGCATTTACCAAGGGGTGTAGTAAGCATTTTAACCCTGCAGGTGTTTTGTAGAAATTAGTGTGCGCTCAATGTTGCAGAGTGAAAATGGGATTTTTTTCCATAGATATGCCAATATGTGGTGCCCGGCTTGTGCCACCATAACAAGACAGCTCTCTAATTATTATGCAGTGTTTCCCGGTTTTAGAAACACCCTACATGGGGCACTAATCTTTTGTCTGGACATATGACAGGGCTCAGAAGTGAAGAGTACCATGCGGAGTGGAGGCCTAATTTGGCGATTTACAAAGTATTGGTTCACAACTGCAGAGGCTCAGATGTGAAATAATAAAAAGAAACCCCTGATAAGTGACCCCCACTATGGAACTGCACCCCTCAAGGCATTTATTAAGGGGTGTAGTGAGCATTTTCAACCCACAGGTCTTTTCCATAAATGAATGCGCTGTGGATGGTGCAAATTAAAAATGTATATTTTTCCCTAGATATGCCATTCAGTGGCAAATATGTCATGCCCAGCTTATGACGCTGGAGACACACACCCCAAAAATTGTTAAAAGGGTTCTCCCGGGTATGACGATGCCATATATGTTGAAGGAAACTGCTGTTTGGGGACGCTGCAGGGTTCAGGGCCGAGGGAGCACCATTTGGCTTTTGGAGAGCGGATTTTGCTTGGTACTATATTTGTTTGAGTATTGCTGGTGTTTTATAATGTGGGGGTACATGTAAGCGGGGCGGAGTATATAAGGGGCATAGTCAGGTGGTATAAAAAATAAAAAATAATCCATAGATGTGTGTTATGCTGTGACACAATCCTTTCTGCACAGGCCGGTGTCGCACTGATAAATGGTGTCATTTCTTATCCCCCTTTTGGTCCACACTCCGCGCCTTTGTAGTTTGGGGAATTATGCTGGGAAAGTATTATCCTGGTATAATACGGGCACCGTCGCTTCCAGCGGATATGTTTGGGCCCTCCCCTTCCTGGTTCCCTAATTTTAGGTCCTTGATAAATCGCCTCTTGAAACTGAAGAAATGTTCCCCTCGGGCACAACTGCATATTTTTTTATTTCCTGACTTATTGGAGCCATAACTAATTTTATTTTTCATAGACGTAGCAGTATGAGGGCTGGTTTGTTGCGGGACGAGCTGTAGTTATTATTGGTACCATTTTGGGGTACATGCGACTTTTTGATCACCTTTTATCCTATTTTTTGGGATGCCAGGTAAACAAAAAAACGCAATTCTGGCACAGCTTTTTTTGTTTTTTTTTATACAGCGTTCACCACGCATTATAAACTACATGTTAACTTTATTCTGCGGGTCAGTACGATTCCGGCGATACCTAATTTATAGCACTTTTTTATGTTTTACAACTTTTTGCACAATAAAATTACTTTTGTAAAAAGAATCTATTTTTTCTGTCGCCAAGTTGTGAGAACCATAACTTTTTAATTTTTTTGTCGACGGACGTGTATGAGGGCTTGTTTTTTGCGGGACGAGCTATAGTTTTTATAGGTACCATTTTTGGATAAGTGCGACTTTTTGATCACTTTTTATTGTAATATTTGTAGGGCAAAGTGACCAAAAAACAGAAACTCTGGTAACGTTTTTTACGGGTTTTTTTTACGCTGTTCACCGCGTGCAATAAATAATATAATATTTTGATACCTCCGGTCGTTACGGTCATGGCGATACCAAATACATATGGTTTATTATTATTTTTCAATAATAAAGGACTTGATAAGAGTAAAAGGGGGATTGTGTTTTATTTGATTACTTGAAACTTTTATTGTTTTCAAACTTTTATTTTTTGCACTTTTTTTTACACTTTTTTATACTTTTTTTACACTTTTTCTCAAGTCCCACTAGGGGACTTGAAGGTCCAACGGTCAGATTTTTTTTTTTCTAATACATTGCACTACCTATGTAGTGCAATGTATTAGATCTGTCAGTCATTCACTGACAGCAAGCCGATTAGGCTTCGCCTCCCGGCGGGGCCTAAATCGGCTTCCGTAATGGCAGAGCAGGAGACCATTGTGTCTCCTGTTGCCATAACAGCAGTCGCCAGTCCCGATTGCCTGTCAGGGCTGGCGATCTGCTAGTAACCGCTACGATGCAGCAATCGCTTTCGATTGCTGCATCGAAGGGGTTAATGGCAGGGATCGGAGCTAGCTCCGGTTCCTGCCGTTACAGGTGGATGTCAGCTGTACAGTACAGCTGACCTCCACCGCTGATGACGCCGGATCAGCTCCTGACCCGGCGCCATCTTGCCGGCAGCTACGGAAGCCGATCAGGCTCCGCCGCCGGGCGGATCTTGACCGGCTTCGGTGCTAGGCAGACCGGGAGGCCAGTATTAGGCCTCCGGTTGCCATTGCAGCCACCGGAACCCCGGCAATTTCATTGCTGGGGCTCCGATGAGCTGCAAACACCTTAAGTGCAGCGATCGCGTTTGAGTGCTGCACTTAAGGGGTTAATGGCGGGGATCGAAGCTAATTTCGGTCCCCGCCGTTACAGTCGGATGTCAGCTGTAAGATACAGCTGAGATCCGACGATGATGGCACCGACTCAGCTTCTGAGCCGGTGCCAAACGTTTGACGTACATGTACGGCATTTTGCGGGAAGTCAATGCTTTCCATGACGTACATGTACGTCAAATGTCGGGAAGGGGTTAAGGGGTGTAGTGAGCATTTTGACCCAATGTGTTTTTTTCATTAAAAATGAATGCGTAGTAGATGGTGCAAAGTAAAAATTGCAATTTTCCACTGATATGGCATTTTCGTGCACAATATGTTGTGCCCAGTTTGTGTCACTAAAAACAAATACCTCATAAAATGTTAAGCGGGTTCTCTCGGGTATGGCGATGCCATGTATGTGGACGTAAACTGCTGTTTGGGCACACTGTAGGGCTCAGAAGGGAAGGAGCACTATTTGGCTTTTGGAGCGCAGATTTTGCTTGGTGGTAGTTCGGTTTTGCTGGTATTTCAGTTTATAATGTGGGGGCATATGTAGGCTGGGGTCACATTGCAGCGATGCCGATCGGCTTCAAACCACTAAGATGCCGCAATCGCTTTTGATCGCGACGTCTAAGGGGTCAATGGCAGGGATCGGGGCTAGCTGGCATGGTGTAATATACAGCTGACACCCGTGGCTGATATTGCAGACTCAGCTTCTGAGCCTGTGCCATCTTGTTTCTGGGGATGGAAGCCTTTTAGGCCTCACCTCCGAGCGGGGTCTAACAGGCTTCCGTACTTGGCAGACAGGAGGCCATTGTTAGGCCTCCGGTCTGCCAAAGCAGGTATCGGAACCCCGCGATTACATCGCTGAGTTCCGATCTGCTAGTAAATCCCATAGATGCAGCGGATAGGTCACTAGTATATCATCGGTGCATGTCCGGCATCCGGACCCCGCACCGATCCTCAACTCTGGCTGCCTCCGTGCACAGGATGTTTGAAACGGGAGTGGGGTCTGGGTGTCAGGCACGCATCAATCATATAAAAAGACAGTAATTCTCAGCTTATAATTCTCTTACCACTTCACATGCATTCAAATGGTCTGTCCCTAGAGACTTTCCTCAGGGGTATTGTCGTTCCTCAGTTTATCAGTCTTTTGTAACTTCTATGGTCCAAATCCGATTACCATTGTTTTCATCTTCTGGAGGTAAAAATAGGACACAGAAGTGGTGGTACTGTAAGTCTTTCCTTGGGCTCAACCTGCCATTCTACTTCCTATAAGGCACCCAGAAAACGACGACCCCGCAGCAAACAGTCTTTTTACTAACCCTACTTATCCCTAGCACTAATTATCCAATACCAATTAATTAAAAGAGAAAATAGGTGTAACTCGATGTCTTACAGATATTATTCATGCACTCCAGTGTGTAGCGTTAAGGTGGCAAGATCTGTATGATTTATACTACTTGTGTCCTACTTTATGTGTCCCCTGAGGATGTCATGAGAAGTCGTGATGGAAACTGTAATGTCCGTGGCTGCGGGCTGTCAGCTCCAACCTCCCCCTGACAGCCGCAGCTACGAGTCAGCAAGCGCTGGCCCCAGCCTCCTCCTCAGGAGACACCAGTGCTCACGTCCACTCACCTCAGCCGGATCTCATGCCCGCTCTAAAAGGGGCAGCGTGTGCACCGGACCTCGTTGATGAACTTTGACCCGTGAGTACCCTGGACTATAAGAGGGGTCCAGCCCCCTAGTTCTATGCCTGAGCGTTGTTGTGTTACCTAGTTTGTCTATGTGATGGCCTCCTAGTGTGTTTCCTGTTCCAGTCCCTGTCCCTATACCTGTTTCCAGTTCCTGTTCCTAGCAAACCATACATCCCTGGTCTAGCACTGTGCTGTTGCCAAAGTCGTGCTGTGCTGCATCCACGTCTGACCTGCTCCACCTCACCTGACGTCCGCCTGCTACCTAGTCCCAGCCGAGCCTGCCCTGCTGCTGTCTGCGCTGCCACAGTTACCTGTAGACTCTCACCTGCTCCCTGTTGGCCAGCTGCCTTACCGCCAAGGCGGTACGGCCCAGTGGGTCCACAGACCCTTCGTGACAAAAACACATTGGGAAAGTACAATCTATATATTCGGAGTTCATGAATAATATGTGTAATACATCTGTGTCACGATCTGTGGGTATGTGGACCCACTGGGCCATACGGCCATAGCGGTATAGCAGCTGGCTAAACAGGGTACAAAGTCAATGTCTATTGTTTGGATAAAGGAACCTATGGCAATTCAGACAGTAGCGATGGTTTAGGCTCGGATGAAACTCTGGCAGCAGGCAGACAACAGATGCGGAGAAACACCGCGGGTGTAGTAGGTGACACAACACGACTCCAACTCAGTATAGCACAGGAACACGGTAGCACGGGAAACAGGATACAGGTAGCAGGAACGGGAACACTGGAACTGGAAAACACTCAAGGAATTCTTTGCAAAGACAGACACGAGTAGATACAAACACGCTCAGGCAATGTAGGGAGGGGCAGAGCCCTTCTTATAGTCCAGGGTGATCTGGGAGCAATCAGCTCAATCTCACACATGTGTGCGCTCTGGCTCCTTAAGGCTGGACTGAGCTTGCGAGCGCACCCTAATGGTCACTGCGGAACAGAGTGGCTGCATGTGAAGATATCTCTGGAGAGAAGGGCGTTGACAGGATGGGAGGAGTACGTGGTCAGCAAAACTTGACGGACATGTCTCTGATGAGTCACTGGATCTGGGGAAAAAATCAGAATGTCATTGAGATAGACCAAAACACAGACATAGAGGAGATCTCGGAAGACGTCATTGACGAACTCTTGTAAGACCGCAGGAGCTTTACACAGATTGAAGGTCATTACCAGGTATTCACAGTGCCCGTCTCGAGTGTTAAATGCTGTCTTCCATTCGTCAACCCGGTGAATCCGGATTAGGTTTTAAGACCCACGCAGGTATAGTTTAGAGAAAATTTGGGCTCCTTGTATGCAATTAAACAGTTCTGAAATCAATGGCAACGGATATCTGTTTTTTACCATGATCTGAATTGAGACCCCAGTAGTCGATGCAGAGTCGAAGAGATCCGTCCCTCTTCTTGACGAAGAAGAACCCGGCCCCGGTTGGGGAGGAGGATTTCCATATGAAACCCCTCTCCAAATTCTCCTTAACCCCTTCAGGACTGAGCCACTTTTGGACCAAATGACAGAGCCTCATTTTTTAAATCTGACGTGTGTTACTTTATGTGGTAATAACTCGGGAATGCTTTTACCTATCCAAGCGATTCTGAGATTGTTTTCTCGTGACATATTGTACTTTATATTAGTGAAAAAATTTGGTCGATATATTCAATATTTTTGTGTGAAAAACACCAAAATTTAGAGCAAATTTGCAAAAAATTTGCATTTTCTAAATTAAAATGTATCTGCTTGTAAGACAGATAGTTATACCACACAAAATATTTACTAGCTAACTTTTCCAATATGCCTACTTTAGATTGGCAGCATTTTTTGAACATGCTTTTATTTTCTAGGACGTTACAAGGCTTATAAGTATAGCAGCAATTTCTCACATTTTCAAGAAAATTTCAAAAACCCATTTTTTTAGGGAACAGTTCAGTTGTCAAGTGGCTTTGAGGGCCTTATATATTAGAAACCCCCACAATTCACCCCACTTTAAAAACTGCACCCCTCAAAGTATTCAAAACAGCATTCAGAAAGTTTTTTAACACTTTAGGCATTTCACAGGAATTAGAGCAAAGTAGCGGGGAAATTTACAAATTTCATTTTTTTTGCAGAAATTCCATTTTAATCCATTTTTCCTGTAATACTGAAGGTTTTTACCGGAGAAGCACAACTGAATATTTATTGCCCTGATTCTGCAGTTTTTAGAAATATTCCACATGTGGCCCTAGTGCGCTACTGGACTGAAATACCGGCCTCAGAAGCAAAGGAGCACATAGAGGATTTTAGGGCCTTCCTTTTCTTAGATTATATTTCAGGCACCATGTCAGGTTAGAAGAGGTCTTGTGGCGCCGAAACAAAGGAAACACCCTAAAAAATACCCCATTTTGGAAACTACACCCCTTGAAGAATTCATCTAGGGGTGTAGTGAGCATTTTGACCCCCACAGGTGTTTCATAGATTTCATTAGAATTGGGCAGTGAAAATGAAAAATTACATTATTTTCCAATACCATGTAGCTTTACCTCAAAATTTTTAATTTTTTCAACAAATAAATGAGGAAAAGCACCCCAACATTTGTAAAGCAACTTCTCCAGAGTACGTAAATACCAAAGATGTGGTCATAAACTGCTGTTTGGGCAAGCGGCAGGACTCAGAAGGGAAGGCATGCCATTTAGCTTTTGGAGCGCTGATTTTGCTGGATTCATTTCTCTGCACCATGTCGCATTTGTAAAGCTCCTAATGTACCAGTACAGTGGAAACCCCCTAAAAGTGACTCCATTTAGGAAACTACACCCCTCGAGGAATTAATCTAGGGGTGTAATGAGCATTTTGACCCCACAGGTGTTTCATAGATTTCATTAGAATTGGGCAGTGAAATTGAAAAATTACATTATTTTCCAATAAGATGTAGCTTTACCTCAAAATTTTTATTTTTTTCAACAAATAAATGATGAAAAGCACTCCAAAATTTGTAAAGCAACTTCTCCAGCGTACGGAAATACCCAACATGTGGTCATAAACGGCTGTTTGGGGAAGCGGCAGGACTCAGAAGGGAAGGCACGCCATTTAGCTTTTGAAGTACAGATTTTGCTGGTTTGATTTCTCGGCACCATGTCGCATTTGTAAAGCTCCTAAGGTACCAGTACAGTGGAAACCGCCCAAAAGTTACTCCATTTGGGAAACTACACCCCTAGAGGAATTACTCTAGGGGTGTAGTGAGCATTTTGACCCCCCCCCCCAGGTGTTTCATAGATTTCATTAGAATTGGGCAGTAAACACGAAAAATTTCATTTTTTTCCACTAAGACGTAGCTTTTCTCATCAAATAAAGGAGAAAAATCACCGTAACATTTGTAAAGCAACTTCTCCAGAGTACGGAAATACCCCATATGTGGCAATAAAGTACTGTATAAATACACATGAGGGCTCAGAAGGGAAGGAGCGCCATTTGGCTATTGGAGAGCAGATTTTGCGGGATTGGTTTTTCTGCGCCATGTCGCTTTTGCAAAGCCCCTTAGGTAGCAGTACAGTGGAAACTACCCAAAAGTGACTCCATTTGGCAAACTACACCCATTAAGGAATTCATCTAGGGGTGTAGTGAGCATTTTGACCCCGCATGTGTCTCATATATTTTATTAGAAATAGGCAGAGAAAATGAAAAATGACATTATTTTCCAATAAGATGCAGCATTAGTTAAAAATTTTTTATTTTCTCAACAAATAAAGGAGAAAAAGCACCGTAACATTTGTAAAGCAACATCTTTAGAGTAGGGAAATACCCCACACGCATGCGGTCATAAACTGCTATTTGGACACACAGCAAGGCTCTAAAGGGAAGGAGCGCCATTTAGTATTTGGAGTGGTGATTTTATAAGATTCGTTTTTTGACACCATGTTGCATTGAGCTATAGTACCAGTACAGTGGTACCCCCTGAAAAATTACCCCATTTTGGAAACTAGATCCCTCAAAGAATTGATCTAGGGGTGTAGTGAGCATTTTGACCGCACAATTGTTTTGCAAAAATGAGTAAACAATAGATGTTGCAGATTGAAAATTGCTGTTTTCCACAAATATGCCATTTCAGTGCCCAATGTGTTGTGCCCAGCTTGTACCACCGTAGACACACATCCCATAAATTGTTAAGCGGGTTCTCCAGAATACCCCATATGTGGTCATAAATTGCCGTTTGGGTACACTGCCAGGCTCAGTTGGACCACCATTTGGCTTTTGAAGCGCAGATTTTGCTTGGTGTATTAGTGGTATTTCAGCTTATAATGTGGGGGCATATGTGAGCTGGGCGGAGTACATCAGGGTATATGTAATCTGGGCGGAGTACATGAGGGTATATGTAATATGTGAGGAGTACATCAGGGTATATGTAAGCTGGGCGGAGTACATCAGGGTATATGTAAGCTGGGCGGAGTACATCAGGGTATATGTAAGCTGGGCGGAGTACATCAGGGTATATGTAAGCTGTGAGGAGTACACCAGGGTATATGTAATATGCGCGGAGTACATCAGGATATATGTAAGCTGTGCGTAGTACATCAGGATATATGTAAGCTGTGCGTAGTACATCAGGATATATGTGCGGAGTACATGAGGATATATGTAAGCTGTGCGGAGTACATCAGGGTATATGTAATATGCGCGGAGTACATCAGGATATATGTAAGCTGTGCGTAGTACATCAGGATATATGTAAACTGTGGAGTACATCAGGGTATATGTAATATGTGCAGGTACATCAGGCTATATGTAAGCTGTGAGGAGTACATCAGGGTATATGTAAACTGTGCGGAGTATATCAGGGTATATGTAAGCTGGGCGGAGTACATCAGGGTATATGTAAGCTGGGCGGAGTACATCAGGGTATATGTAATCTGGGCGGAGTACATCAAGGCTTTTATAGGGATGATGTAATAATGGGGAGAATAAATAATCCATGGATTGGTGTGGTACGCTTTGAACCAATCCTTTATGCACAGGCTGGGTTTATTGGGTGTTATACAAAATATCTGCGCTCCAGTGTTGCCTAATATTTGACTTCTTCACTAGCCCTATAAGCCGCACAAGGCCCTAAAGTTTCCTCATCTCCGCTGCGTCTACAGGGTCCACCTGTGGGGTCCAGCAAATGAAGATGTGGGGTATTTAGTGAAATTCTACTGGACCTAAAAATGAGTCTGGGCCGTCATTTAGAATCATTTTGCATCATTGCGTTTTGAGAGTCATAACGTGTTATTTTTCTGTTGACGGAGCTGTATGAGGGCGCGTTTTTTGTGGAACGAGCTGTAATTTTTATTGGTTCTATTTTGGGGTACATGCGATTTTTTTATCACTATTTATTCCATTTTTTGGGAGATGAGGAAACCAAAAAACAGCCATTCCAGCACGTTTCTTTTTTGTTTTTTTTTACCGTGTTCACCGTGCAGTATAAACAACATGTTAACTTTATTCTGCGGGGCGATACGATTACAGCGACACCAAATTTATATCGTTTTTTTTACATTTCACTACGTTCCCACAATAAAAATACTCCTTTCTAAAAAAATCATGTTTTAGTGTCGCCATTTTCTGACAGCCATAACTTTTTAATTTTTTCGTTGATATCGCTGCGGGACGGCTTGTTTTATGCGTGACGAACTTTAGTTTCTATTGGTACCATTTTGCGTTACTTGCAACTTTTTGATCACTTTTTATTAAAAAAAATTTGAGACAAGATGACCAAAAAATAAAATGCTGTCATTGTTTTTTATAAAAAATTGGTACGGTGTTCACCGTGCGGTAAAAATAATGTGATATTTTTATAGATCAGGCCGTTCCGAACGCGGCGCTACCTATTATGTATAGTTTTTTTTCATATTTTTTTTTTTTCTAATAATAAAGGAGTTGATCAGGGAAACAGGGCAAGTGTTGTTTTTATTATTTATTTATTATTTATTAACTTTTATTTATTTATTTTTCTTTCACATTTTTTTTTACATTTTTTACATTTTCTTTTACACTGACCTGGGGACATGAAGATCTGGTCTTCTGATCCCCGCTACGATACACTGCACTGCTTATGTCTTCATTTGCCTGTTAGCGTATTAGGTCCTGCCTCGGGCAGGACCTAATAGGCTACCGTACCTTGGCAATCAGGAAGCCTAGTAAAGGGGGGGTCCGGGGGTTACAGAGGGAGCTCCCTCCCTCTGTCAACCACTTCAATGCGGCGGACGTCATTGACAGCCGCATTGAAGGGGTTAAATGGCTGTGATCGGCGGTAACAGCCATCGCAGCCATTGCAGCGGCATGTCAGCTGTGTATAACAGCTGACAGCCACTGAAGATAAAGCGCGCACAGCTCCTGTGCTCGCTTTATCTGCAGGGCGTAACTGTACGCCCGTCTGCGGGAAGTCACTTGGTTTTCGGACGTACAGTTACGCCCAATAGCGGGAAGGGGTTAATATAGGCAGACATAGACTGAGTCTCTGGCATGGGGAAGGCATGCGTCAGGAACCAGTTCAATAGGGCAGTCATACACTCGGTGTTGGGGCAGCATCTCCGCCTCCCTCTTGCTAAAAACATCCGCAAACTGAGAGTAGTGAGAAGGCAATCCTGCAAATGACCGAGACTGGGGAGACTGGGCAGGATGGATCTGACCTAGGCAACGGCAATCTAGCAGAGGCAGCCCATTCACTGAGGCAACAATCAAAGGCCTCTCCAGAGGAGTTATGGGCAACTGGAGAAGATCCACCAGGTGTCGTCGTCGTCGTCCGTCCCCCCCCCCCCCCCCCCGAATGAAGTTAGCTGTGGATCCGGAGTCCAAATAGCTTTTAGAATGGAAATCTTCCCGTGTAGAAGGACCTTAAAGCAAACTGGTCACCAGCATTTCACCTATTGAACTCTACAAACCCCTCGCTGGCCGCTGCGGTGAAAAGTTTGTTGCCATTATCCCCTTTTCCAAACTCCTCCTCCAACTGTAAATAACGGTCTTCAAATATTTTGAGCCTTTTGTGGTAATCCGGCAGTCTCATTCTTCTTATGCCCGCCCACCGCCGAAAACTGGCATGCCCTGATTGACGAAATCTCCTTATCTATCGGAACACTAAAAAAACTGAATACTAAAGGTACAGAACCTACTTAGAAGATAATTATAGGTTACATAAAAATTATTTCTCACCCACTACCACTAGGTATTGCTGGCTTAATAGGTGAAATGCTGGTGACAGGTTCCCTTTAAGACTTTACTGGGTGCTGGGACTGATGTGCATGAATACATTTACTGTAAATAGGTTATAATGGGAACATTTCTGACAGAAGAAGGAAGGGAAACCTTAACAAAGGAAAGCTTTATTCTTCTCCCTATGCATGGAAGTGAAACAATCTTACTGTACAATCTTGGAAACAGAAAAAAAATAGATCAAAAGATTAAAACTAAATGGACCAGCCTTTTACAGAAAATAAATTCTTCATGCAGAACAATCTTCCTCACTATGATCTAATTATAAGGCATCCCAATCATTTCGGTGCATGCAGAAGGCATGGCACCTCCAACACATTCCATTGGGGTATTTTTTTTTTTATAAAACCAATGAGATTTTTACTTTTATTTATCGTTTTTACTTGTTTCTCAGATTAATATTTATTTGCGTTATTTCTGTAGAAATTGTCTTAATCTGTATTTGTATTTAGTTCTTTAAGTTCATTATGATTTCCTGTTGTAAATGGACTGTGGTTGTGAACCGACAGCTCAGAAGTTCTTCAATTGTTCAAACCTTTTTCAAAACTTCAAAAGATAGACCAATATTAACTCTCTAGTTTTCATTCAAACTAGAGGGTTAATAATAAGATGACTTAAAAGACAATCACCTATGTGATAATCATGGTACTTCCCCTTATTATCTCACTGTTCATTCACAAACACATCATTTGCCTGACTGGTGGGCAGCTCTGGATACTTGACCTAAGGAAAAAGGGTATAAAATATGACTTGGAAATGGAAAAGTTGTTCACATTGTGGGTGTTAGATCTAAACCTGAGGTTTGCAACAATTTTCTTCCTACCCCCAAGGAAGCAGAAGAGACTCTAAGAGCTTGTAAGTGGCCTCTTTGTTGTTTCTTCCATTTATAACCGCTTTGCATGTTTTTGTATGTCATTTTATTTCCCCATCTTTAATGTACATTTTTGTAAGCACAGTCCCTTTTATATTAAAGAGGCTCTGTCACCAGATTCTGAAATCCCTATCTCCTATTGCATGTGATCGGCGCTGCAATGTAGATAACAGTAACGTTTTTTGTTTTTTTTAAAACGTTTATTTTTGGCCAAGTTATGAGCTATTTTATATATATATGCAAATGAGGTTTGAAATGGACAAGTGGGCGTTTTTTTTTTCGTTATTTCCAACTGGGCGTGTATTGTGTTTTTAACTGGCCGTGTTTACGTGTATGACGCTGACCAATCTGTGACCAGTCAGCATCATACACTCATCTCCATTCATTTACACAGCAGCGATGTGCAGCCACATAAACAGAGATTAACATTACTGCAGTGTCCTGATAATGAATACACATGAAATCCAGCCTGGACGTCATGTGTATTCAGAATCCTGACATTTCTGAATCTTTTCTTTGAGATTTCTAGCAAGGGAAACGAAATCTCGCGAGATTACGGAGGTAAACGAGATTTAGTTTCCCTTGATGCACTCCTATAATAAGACTTTCATTATAAGAAAAAAATTAGTGACAGCAGGCGTCAGGACCAGACACAGATACTCTGCCTCCAAACCGAGAGGCCATTCTCTTGCCACTGCAAGCATGTTTTGCTGACAGCAAACTACATTCTTTACAAGACAGCTACATCTAATTCTCATGCAGCTTCCCAAAGAATAGGACGAAGCAGCATTCATGACCTATCTCCCCTGAGGAATCAATGGGTCAGAGGAAACGCGTTGGGAGAGAAATTGGGAGAAAAATTACCTTACTTCAGAGGTCCAACTAAATCCAGGATTTTACAGACAACTCCTGAAAGGAACACCATCATCCCAAAAATAAAGGGGTAGGAGGGCAACTGCCCGAAAAAATCTTATGTCTCCTGTATATCTTATATGACAAACAGAGCATCTTAGTGCTTATGAGAGAACCTCTGAAATTAACAAATTATTGAAACCATATGGATTAGGAAACCTTAAAAGGTGGACTATTTTTGCTGTCTTCAATATTGTTGTATATGCATACTGAAAAAACACATGAAAAATTGCATACAACTGTGACGAATGAATTGAATTTATGCGCACATGTCGCAAAAATGTTTTAAAGAAATTTAAGTAAAAGTTATTTTTTAAATACACTCCGGATCAATCTTGTTTATAAGAAAAAAATTAACAATTTTAAAAAAGTACACCAGAATCGCTATTTTTTGGTCACCACCCCTCCCAAAATAGAGAATAAAAAGTGATCAAAAAGTTGCATGTACCCGAAAATAGTACCGATAAAAACTACAACCCATCTCGCAAAAAACAAGCCCTTACACAGCTTTTTTCACTGAAAAATAAAAACGTTACGGCTCTCAGAATATGGTGACACAGAAAATAAATTATTTTATAAAAAAGTGATTTTATTGCGCAAACGCTGCAAAACATAAAAAAAAACTATATACATATGGTATCGCCGTAATCGTACCGACCCGCAGAATAAAGTAAAATTGTCATTTATAGTGCACGGTGAATGCCGCAAAAAATAAACTAAAAAACATTGTCAGAATTGCTTGTTTTTGGTCACCCGACTTGCAAAAAAATGTAATAAAAAGTGATCAAAAAAATCGCATGTACCCCAAAATGGTACCAATGAAAAATGCAGATTATGCCGCAACAAATAAGCCCTCACACAGCTCCGGTGGTGAAAAAATAAAGAAGTTCTGGCTCTCAGAATATGGCGATGCAAAATGTGCAGTGTTTTCTAAAAGCGGGTAACATCCGACACCATTTATCAGTGTGACACCGGCAACACATCTATGAATTATTTATTTACCGCATTATTATACCCTCTTATTATGCCCTGATGTTCTCCGCACAGATTACATATGCCCCCACAGTATAAACTGAAATACCAGTAAAACCCCAAACAGAACAACCACCAAGCAAAATCTGCGCTCCAAAAGCAAAATGGCGTCCCTCCCTTCTGAGCCCTGCAGCGTGCCCAAACAGCAGTTTGCGTCGACATATATGGCATCGCCATACCCAGGAGAACCCGTTTAACGTTTTATGAGGTATTTGTCTTCAGTGGCACAAACTGGGCACAACATATTATGCACTAAAATGGCATATCAGTGGAAAATTGCAATATTCACACCATCCGCTGTGCATTAACCCCTTTGCGCACTATGACTTAATAGCATGTCATGGAGGTTGATGTATGGAGTGGGCTCATGTGCTGAGCCCTCTCCATACGCTGCGGGTGTCGGCAGTGTGTTACAGCTGACACCCAGGACTAACGGACAGGAACAGCGATCGTGCGGTTACAGAAGCCTGTAAAAATAACAATATACTGCAATACATTAGTATTGCAGTATATTGTACCCGTGATCCAATAATCGCTGGTACAAGTCCCCTAAGGGGACTAATAAAATGTGTAGAAGAATTAAAGTTATTAGTAGTGAGAAAGAAAAAAATTTAAAAAAAAAATCTTTTCCCATTTTTCTTCTAAAGTAATGTAAAAAAATAAACAAAATTGGTATCGCTACGTCCGTAAAAGGCCGAACTATTACAATATACCATTATTTAACTCGCATGATGAACACCGTAAAAAACTCAAATAATTGAAACCGCCAAAATCGCTGTCGTTTTTTTTATCGCACAGCGAAAGCTGTAAAAACGAAAACCCAAAAAAATGGAATCAGATTTTTTTCCTATATTACTATATTTTCCTATTTTTTTTCAGTTTCCCAGTACTTTTTATGGCACTTTAAATGGTGTCAATAGAAACTACAATTCCTCCCGCAAGAAATAAGCCCTCGCATCACTCTAATGACGGAAAAAGAAAAAAGTTATGGCTCTTGGAAGGCGGGGAGTGAAAAACGAAAACAAGAAAGCAAAAAATGGATCAGTCCTGAAAGGGTTAATTCATTTCTTATGAAAAAAAACGTATGACCACATGTGGGGTATTTCCGTACTCGGGAGAATTTGCTTTACAAAAAGTTGTTGTTTATTTCTCCTTTATCCCTTGTTAAAATGAGAAAATTCAACATTTTAGTGGAAAAAAATTGTGATATTAATTTTCTCCGCCTAATTCTAATAAATTCTGCAAAAGACCCGTGGAGTCTAAATGCTCACTATACCCCTAGATAAATTCCTTGAGGGGTGTTTCCAAAATGGGGTAACTTGGGGGGTTTCCACTGTTTTCGTCCCTCCAGGGCGTTGCAAAGGCTGCATGGCACCGAAAAACAATCCAGCATAATCCTTCCCTTCTGAGCGCTGCCATGGGTCCAGTCAGCAGTTTATTACCACATATGGGGTATTGCCGTAATCAGGAGAAAATGCTTTACAAATTTTGTGGTTCTTTTTTTCCTTTATTCCTTGTAAAAATGTTAACTTTCTATGCTTTTTCAGAAAAAAATCTATTCTCATTTTCACTGCCTAATTTCACTAAATTCTGCAAAAAAATCTGTGTGGTTAAAATGCTAACTATACCCCTAGATAAATTCCTTGAGAGGTGTAGTTTCCAAAATGGGGTCACATTTGGGGGGTTTCCCCTGATTTGGTCTCTCCAGGGAGTTGCAAACGCGACATGGCAGCGAAAACCAATCCAGCAAAATCCGTGCTCCAAAATCCAAATGGCACTCCTTTCCATTCTGAGCCCTGCTGTGGGTCCAATCAGCAGTTTATTACCACATATGGTATATTGCTGTAATCAGGAAACATTGCTTTACAAATGTTGGGGTGATTTTCTTCATTATTCCTCGTAAATATTAACAATTTCTATGTTTTTTCAGAAAAAAAGTAGATTTTCATTTTTACAGACTAATTACAATATATTTAGCAAAAAACCTGTGTGGTCAAAATGCTAACTATACGCCTAGATAAATTCCTTGATAGGTGTAGTTTCCAAAATGGGGTCACTTTTGGAGGGTTTCCCCTGTTTTGGTCCCTCCAGGGTGTTGCAAACATGACATAAAACCAAAAACCAATCCGTGCTCCAAAATCCAAATGGCGCTCCTTCCAGCACTTTATTACCACATATGGGATATTGCCGTAATCGGGAGACATTGCTTTACAAATGTTGATGTGCATTTTCTTTATTATTTCTTGTAAATATTAAAACTTTCTATGTTTTTTCAGAAAAAAAGTAGATTTTCATTTTTACAGACTAATTCTAATAAATTTAGCGAAAAACCTGTGTGGTCAAAATGCTAACTATACAACTAGATAAATTCCTTGAGGGGTGTAGTTTCCAAAATGGGGTAACTTTTGGGGTGTTTCCACTGTTTTGGCACCACAAGACCTCTTCAAACCTGACAAGGTGCCTCAAATATATTCTAAAAAAAAGGAGGCCCAAAATCCACTGGGTGCTCCTTTGCTTGTGAGGCCGGTGCTTCAGTCCATTATCACAATAGAGCCACATGTGGGATATTTCTAAAAACTGCAGAATCTGGGCAATAAATATTGAGTTGCATTTCTCTGGTAAAACCTTCTGTGTTACATAATTTTTTTTATTAGAAATGAATTTCGGCAAAAAAAATAAAATTTTTACATTTCACCTCTACTTTGCTTTAATTCCTGTGAAACGCCTAAAGGGTTAAAACACTTTGTGAATGCTGATTCGAATACCTTGAGGGGTGCAGTTTTCAAAATGGGGTGACTTCTGGGGATTTTCTAATATATAAGGCCTTCAAAGCCAACTCAGAACTGAACTAGTCCCTGAAAAAATGGCCTTTTGAAATTTTCTTTAAAATATGAGAAATTGCTGCTAAAGTTCTAAGCCTTGTAACGGCCTAGAAAAATAAAAGAACGTTCAAAAAATGATGCAAACATAAAGTAAACATGTGGAAAATGTTAACTAGTAACTATTTTGTGTGGTATTACTATCTGTTTTACAAGCAGATACATTTAAATTGAGAAAAATTCAAATTTTTGCAAATTTTTTCTAAATTGTGGTGTTTTTCAGAAATAAATACCTAAATTATCGACCTATTATTTTTCACTAACATAAAGTACAACATGTCACGAGAAAACAAGCTTGGAATCACTTGGATAGGTAAAAGCATTCCAATGTTATTACCACATAAAGTAACACATGTCAGATTTGAAAAAATCGTCTGTGTCCTGAAGGCCAAAACAGGCTGGGTCCTGAAGGGGTTAAGGGGTTTAAATAAATATGGAGATTTACAAACATGCACATTAACCCCTTGGAGATGCACCCTATTTAAGTTTTTTCCTCCCCGCATTCCAAAGGCCATAACTTTTCTTTTTTCCATCGTCATAGCCGTATGAGGGCTTGTTTTTTGCAGAACGAATTGTAGTATTTAACCCCTTCCCGCTCCTTGACGTACTATTACGTCATGGCAGCTGTATCGTTCGCGCTCCATGCCGTAATAGTACGTCACGGGAGTAACGGCCGTTTCGGCCGTCCTCCCGACACATACAGGAGCTGTGACGCTGCTGTCTTGTTCAGCAGCTGTCACAGCTCCTACAGCGGGGACCGATCGCTGTGTCCCCGCTGATTAACCCCTTAAAAGCCGCGTTCTATAGAGATCGCGGATTTTTAGGGGTTAAGCTGCCATCGCCGGCCTGCTACGCGATAGCGGCCGGCGATGGTGACTATGGCAACCGGACACCAAACAATGGCGTCCGGCTATGCCATAGACGGAAGCCTAGTGGGTCCTGACAACGTCAGGACCCACTATGCTTGCTGTCAGTGAGTAGCTGACAGTTCTAATACACTGCACTACGCATGTAGTGCAGTGTATTAGAATAGCGATCAGGGCCTCCTGCCCTCAAGTCCCCTAGTGGGACAAAGTAATAAAGTGAAAAAAAAGTTAAAAAAAGATGTGTAAAAATAAGAAAATAAAAGATTTAAAAGTAATAAAAGTAAAAATCCCCCCTTTTCCCTTATCAGTCCTTTATTATTAATAAAAATATATAAACAAACAAATAAACTATACATAATTGGTATCGCCGCGTCCGTAACGGCCTGAACTACAAAACGATGTCATTATTTATCCCGCACGGTGAACGCCGTAAAATAAAATAATAATAAACCAAACCACAATCACAATTCTTTGGTCACTTCACCTCCCAAAAAATGGAATAAAAAGAGATCAAAAAGTCGCATGTACCTAAAAATGGTACTGATCAAAACTACAGTTCGTTACGCAAAAAAATAAGTCCTCGCACGGCTTTATTGATTGAAAAATAAAAACGTTCTGGCTCTTAGAATAAGGTAACACAAAAAGTGAATGATTGTTTACAAAACGTATTTTATTGTGCAAACGCCATAAGACATAAAAAAAAACTATAAACATCTGGTATCGCCGTAATCGTATCGCCCCGCAGAATAAAGTGAATATGTCATTTATAGCGCACGGTGAACGCTGTAAAAAAAAACGACAAAAAAAACAATAGTAGAATTGCTGTTTTTTAGTCACCACGCCACCTAAAAATAGAATAAAAACTGATCAAAAAGCCGCATGCACCCCAAGAAAACTACAATGGATTCCTCAAGGGGTCTAGTTTCCAAATTGGGGTCACTTTTGGGGGGATCCCAATGTTTTGGCACCACAAGACCTCTTCAAACCGGACATGGTGCCTAATAAAAAAGAGGCCTCAAAATCCACTAGGTGCTCCTTTGCTTCTGAGGCCGATGCTTCAGTCCATTACGGCCCGAGGGCCACATGTGGGATATTTCTCTAAACTGCAGAATCTGGGCAATACGTATTAAGTTGCGTTTCTCTGATAAATCCTTTTGTGTTATAAAAAAAATGGTATAAAGAGGATTTTCTGACCAAAAAAAAATGTAAATTTCACCTCTACTTTGCTCTAAATTTTTGTGAAACACCTAAAGGGTTCATAAACTTTCTACATGCTGTTGTGAATACTTTGAGGGGTCTAGTTTCTAAAATGGGGTATTTGATAGGGGTTTCTAATATATGGGCCCCTCAAAGCAACTTCAGAACTGAACTGGAACCTAAAAAAATAAATAAATGAGGCAATACTTCGCTTCTTACATTATACTGATAATGAGCCGTGCCCACCCCGAGATGACCCCAGTTTTGACCGTTTGTATAAACGGAGACCCCTATTAGACCGTTCCAGTGCCCGGTTTTCCCAAGCATACACCCCGAGAAGTGTATTTCTATTGATGAGTCCCATGTACATTTTAAAGGGAGGGTTCAATTCCGCGAGTACCTGCCGGGTAAGAGGGCAAGGTATGGCGTGAAGATGTATAAGCTGTGAGAGTGCATCAGGATATACCTACAGGTTTAGGCTATATGAAGGAAAGGCCACCCCCAAACCAGACAGACTGCATCCTGGACTACAATAGGTACATGGGAGGGATGGACTTGTAAGATCAAGCCCTGAAGCCCTACAGCGCCATGCGGTGTGGTATAAGAAGCTGGCCATGCACATCATACAGATGGCATTGTACAATGTGTACGTGCTACGTCGATGTGCAGGCCAGACGGGAACTTTCCTGGAATTTCAAGAGGTGATTATCAAGAACCTAATCTTTAGGGACCAAGAAGGGGGGGCACCCAGTACTTCTGGAAGCGAGCCCACACGCATCGTACCAGGGCAACACTTTCCAGGGGAAGTTCCCCAAACTGGCAAGAAGGGAAAAAGTCAAAAGAGGTGCAAAGTCTGCTATAAGAGGGGGATAAGGGAGGACACAATATATCAATGTGACACGTGTCCCGAATAACCAGAGCTCTGTATAAAAGTGTTTTAACATTTATCATACATCCCTTGGTTTATAATTTACCCCAATTTTACTTACCCTGATGCACTCCGCACAGCTTATCCCCCCTCGTCTTTCCCCTCTGGGCCCTGCTGTGTGTCCAGGCAGCTGATAACAGCCAGATGTAGGGTATTGCCATACCCGGGAGAACCCACATTACAGTTTATGGGGTGTAGGTCTCCGGTCAAAATGGTCACTACACCTCTAGATGAATGCCTTAAGGGTGTAGTTTTTAAAACGGGGTCACTTCTTGCGGGTTTCAACTGTACTGGTACCTCAGGGGCTTCTGCATACATGACTTCGCACTAGAAAATCCCGAGTAGGCCAAATGGTGGTCCTTTCCTTCTGAGCCCTCCCATGGGCCCAAACGGCAGTTTATCACAACAAATGGGGTATTGCGGCCCTCAGAACAAATTGCGCAACAGAATGGGGTATTTTGTTTCTTGTGAAAATAAGAAATTTTCAGCCAAAACTACATATTATTTGACAAAAATAATTTTGTTTTCATTCCCAGCCCAATTCAAATAAGTTCTGTGAAGAAACTATGGGGTCTAAATGGTCACATTACCCATAAATGAATTCCTTGAGGGGTGTAGTTTCCAAAATGGGGTCACTTCTGGTGGGTTTCCATTGCTTTGATACCTCTTGGGCTTTGCAAATGCGACATGGCACCCAAAAGCCAATCCAGCAAAATCTGTACTCCAAAGAACACACAGCGCTCCTTCCCTTCTGAGGCCTCCCATGGGCCCAAACGGCAGTTTATTGCCACAAATGGGGTATTGATGCACTCAGGAGAAATTGGGCAACAAAATTGAGTATTTTGTTCCCTGTGAAAATAAGAAATTTTGGTAAAAAATTACATCTTATTGGAAAAAATGTCATTTTTTTAATGTCACAGCCCAATTGAAATAGGTGCTGTGAAAAAACTGTGCGGTCAAAATGCTAACAACAACCATAAATGAATTCCTTGAGGGGTGTAGTTTCCAAAATGGGGTCACTTTTGGTGGGTTTCCATTGCTTTGATACCTCTGAGGCTCTGCAAATGCGACATGGCACCCGAAAACCAATCCAACAAAATCTGGACTCCAACAAACATATAGCGCTCCTTTCCTTCTGAGCCCTCCCATGGGCCCAAACGGCAGTTTATCACCACAAATGCGGTACTGCCACACTAAGGACAAATTGGGCAACAAAATGGGGTATTTTGTTCCCTGTGAAAATAAGAAATTTTGATCACAAATTACATTTTATTGGAAAAAATGACATTTTTTTCATTTCAGAGCCCAATTCAAATACGTGCTGTGAAAAAAATGTGCGGTCAAAATGGTAACAACAACCCTAAATGAATTCCTTGAGGGGTGTAGTTTCCAAAATGGGGTCACTATTGGGGGATTCCTACTGTTTTGACACCTCAACACCTCTTCAAACCTGGCATGCTGCCTAAAATATATTCTAATAAAAAAGAGGACTCAAAATGCACTAGGTGCTTCTTTGCTTCTAGGGCTTGTCTTTTAGTCCACGAGCGCAGTAGGGCCACATGTGGGACATTTCTAAAAACTGCAGAATCTGGACAATACATATTTAGTAGAGTTTCTCTGGTAAAACCTTCTGTGTTACAGAAAAAAAAATGAATAAAATTGAAATTCAGCAAGAAAAATTAAATTTGCAAATTTCACCTCCACTTTGCTTTAATTCCTGTGAAATGCCTGAAGGGTTAAAAAACTTTATAACTGCTGTTTTGAATACTTTGAGGGGTCTAGTTTTTAAAATGGGGTGTTTTATCAGGGTTTCTAATACATAGGCCCCACAAAGCGACTTCAGAACTCAAGAGGTACCTTAAAAAAAAGGCTTTTGAAATTTTCTTAAAAATATGAGAAATTGCTGTTTATGTTCTAAGCCTTGTAACGTCCAAGAAAAATAAAATAATGTTCAAAAAACGATGCCAATCTAAAGTAGACATATGGGAAATGTGAACTAGTAACTATTTTGCGTGGTATAACCGTCTGTTTTACAAGCAGATGCATTTAAATTCTGAAAAATGCAATTTTTTCAAAATTTTCTCTAAATTTTGCAATTTTTCACCAATAAACACTGAATATATCGACCAAATTTTACCACGAACATGAAGCCCAATGTGTCACGAGAAAACAATCTCAGAATCGCTTGGGTAGGTTTAAGCATTCCGACGTTATTACCACATAAAGTGAAATATGTCAGATTTTAAAAATGGGCTCTGAGCCTTAAGGCCAAAACTAGGCTGCGTCCTTAAGGGGTTAACAGCACTATTTAATGTACCATCTAATTATTCTATGGGTTGAAACTTTTTAAATGTATTTACTTTTGCGCTCAGCCCGTGACCCGCTCCATACAATCCCTTGGAGGCTGTCATGTACATAATGAAGTATATACATAATAATGTTTTGTTTATGTTGCTCTGCCTTTTTATTAGCTGTATAACACAGAGACTGTAAGGCGGAATTCACACGACAAGGTTTCCCGGCCGGGTGCCGGCCGTTCATAAATCGGCTGGCACCCGGCTGCATTATGAACAATAGACCCCTAATGGGGCTATTCACACGGCCGTCAAAAAATGGGACATGCCCTATTTTCGGCCGGGTACCCGCCCGCCCGGCTCCCATAGAAGTCTATGGGGCCGGGTAATACACGGCCATCACCGGAATGTGTACGGGGTGATGGCCGGGTCTACCATAGCTCGCGCTCTCTCTCCTCCTCCTCACCGTGCAGAGTGCATGTGAGGAGGAGGAGGAGGGTCTTTTTTTGCTTCCTGTAGGAGTCGGAATCCCCAATCCCCGGCCGGAGATTGGGGATTCCGCTACAGGAGAAGTGCGTGACTACACTGTCCATATATGGACACAGCAAAGTCACTCACTTCTGCAGAGGAATCCCCGACTCTATGGCCGGGGATTCCGCTACAGGAGAAGTGAGTGACTACACTGTCCATATATGGACACAGCGAAGTCACTCACTTCTGCAGCGGAATCCCCGACTCTATGGCCGGGGATGCCGCTACAGGAGAAGTGAGTGACTACACTGTCCATATATGGACACAGCGATGTCACTCACTTCTGCAGCGGAATCCCTGACTCTATGGCCGGGGATTCCGCTACAGGAAAAGTGAGTGACTACACTGTCCATATATGGACACAGCGAAGTCACTCACTTCTGCAGCGGAATCCCCGACTCTATGGCTGGGGATTCCACTACAGGAGAAGTGAGTGACTACGCTGTCCATATATGGACACAGCGAAGTCACTCACTTCTGCAGCGGAATCCCCGACTCTATGGCTGGGGATTCCGCTACAGGAGAAGTCAGTGACTACACTGTCCATATATGGACACAGCGAAGTCACTCACTTCTGAAGCGGAATTCCCGACCTGTGGCAGGGAATTCCTCTCCTGGAGAAGTCAGTGTCTACACTGTCCATATATGGACATTGAAGTCAGTGACCTCCTGGAAGGGGGGGGGATGGGTGCAACCTACAGGAGGCTTTGTGGCATCACCTACAGGGCACTTGGTGGCATCGCCTACAGGGGGCAGGGTGGCATCGCCTACAGGGGGCAGGGTGGCATCGCCTACAGGGGGCAGGGTGGCATCGTCAGCAGGGTGCAGGGTGGCATCGCCTGCAGGGGGCTGTGTGGCATCATCTACAGGGGGCTGTGATGCATCACCTACAGTGGGCTGTGTGGCATCACCTACAGGGAGCTGTGTGGCATCACCTATAGGTGGCTGTGTGGCATCACCTACAGGGGGCTGTGTGGCATCACCTACAGGGGGCTGTGTGGCATCACCTACAGGGGACTGTGTGGCATCACCAACAGGGGCTGGGTGGTATTACCTACAGGGGGCTGGGTGGCATTACCTACCAGGGGGGCTGTGACATTATCTACAAAGGGCTGTGTGTGGCAACAAATTTAAATGAAATTCATCCAAATTTAAACAGGACAGGGAAAAAAACGGATGCAAATTGGGTCCAAATCGGCCAGTAAAAACGGCAACACGGCCCAGAACGGTATCGGAACGGATGCAAACCGGATGCAAACCGGCCGGGAAAATCGGCCAAAAACGGCTGATTTTCCCGGCCGACACTCGGACCCTGTTGTGTGAATGAGGCCTGAGTCAACCTTACTTCTGCAACTAGTTTGTCAGCTAAAGAAGCCAGGGGATCCTGTATTGTTTTGATCACTTACCGGAAAACTCTGTTTTTAAGAAAAGAAGGGACACTATCGTTCAAAAGGCTGGACTCACTGAGAAATGTCTTTGCTTTTGAATGAAAATCACTTTTGTTTTTAATTAGAATATGGATGGTAAAACCTCCCCAGAAAACGACGTATAAAGACCAGATTTCTCTGCAAAAGATTTTCAATGACATTATAGTCTATGTACAGAAGCCGTCTTTACAAAGTCCACCTCACATTCTGTTAAAATCGCATTTCACACATTGATAGAAGGTATTTGGGACCACTCTCCGGGCACTTGGATGCTCACCAGGTGGCTGGGCCTCTTCCAGGGCACACAGCACAGAACAACGTCTGACCTCTCCTGGGTTGCTGCTTCTTTGGCCCCAGCTGGATCTAGCACAGTTACTCCAGCACTTCAGAGTCATCCTGCCAATACCAGCAGCAGCTGATCAATGGGACTTCTTCCTCTACCTTCGGCTGAAACTAGTCTATTTCTTCCAACACATCAGAGTTGTCCGGACAGTATCAGGGTCGACTGGCGAAGATCACGATGCGGTCAACCTCTCCACTCCTGTGTTGCAACATCCTGACGAATGCGCCAAATGTAAGTTGGCGGGCCTCTGGCAGATGGTATTTGGGACCCAATGCAGGTTGTGTCACGAATTGATAGTACAAAAACAGGAACTAGTTGCAAAACGTTTAATTTGTTTTCGGACTGGTGCACATGGCCACACATATACTTAGATTTTTCAATGTGGGAGGCACAAATTTAGACACTGTTCAGGCAAGCTAAAATGGCTAGTTTGCTGTATTTTTGTTGCAGACAAGGCCAAGGGCACACCACCTAAGGGTTTGGTCTGGCAAAAGGGCCTTAATGGCGATTATTCACTGTCTTTTGCAAACAACTATTTATTTTTAAATAGAATTTTTATTGATTTTACAAAAACATACAATAAATAAAATGTTTTGTGTTCAATTACTTCTATATAAACCATCAGCAAATTACATAAAAAGAAAAAAAAGGGGGAAAAAAGAGAAAGAAAAAAAATTACAAAAAAAGAGGAATAGAAATAAAAAGAGAGAAATACCTGCGTACATATATGCAGATAGGAATCGAACATCATTTTCAATTCACTAAGCAGAAAGCTATTGGTACATTTATTTAAAAGACAATTAGAATCTTCATGAAGCCAGCCGTCCAATCATATTATATATTATCACTAAGTCACAGAGTAGCAAAAAGGGACTACATGGGAATTGTAGCCTGATATAGGGACCACAGCAGCCAAAAGGCTGTGTGTAACCGACCTCCAGGGTATCTGGCAGAGTACAACTGTTACATCTTACAGGAATCAGTCACTTCATTAATCACTTATGCCGGACGATGATTAATCTCGGGGCAAGAATAATATGACCAACAACCACTACCAGATTCCTTGGAATATATTCCATTCCCAGAAAACACAAAGCCAAGGATGACTCCGGAGGAATCACATGGGAGGTGACCGTATGTATCAACATAAAAATAGAATCCCATAGTGGTTTAATTACCGGGCATGACCACCACATGTGAAAATATGTCCCCTTAAGCCCGCATTGCCTCCAACAAGACTCCGGATAAGATTTATCCATTTGAGCTAATCTAACAGGAGTCAAATACCAACGAAAGACCAGTTTCTGTGCCATCTCCCAGAAAGAGCATGCTTCCAATCAGGCAAGGGGAATTGGACTTCAAAATCTCTTACCCAAATAAGCATATGGGAAGATTTATCTAATGAAAGAAGTTCAAAAAGAATTATAGAATGTAGATTTTCCCCCAGCACTCCTAGATGACCATGAAAAATAACCAAAAGCAACCTTAGGAAAAGTAAGAGCAGCAATATCTACAGACCGCAGAGCATGTCTGATACTAAGAAATTAGTAAAAATCTTTCGCTGGAAGACTAAATTTGTTCTGGAGCACTTCAAATGTAGCCAGCTTCCCATCCTTATACAGATCCCCAATTTTCCCAACACCCAAAGTTTCCCACCCGGCTAAGTCTAGCTGTGGAATAAATGTGTATAAATACCGTAATGGAAGGACCAAGATCGACACGACCCCCAGAGAATCAGATGATCATACAGAGTTGAAATAGGACCATGCGCGAACTGCCGCTTTTATGCCAGCTACCTGAGGCAGCGGGCATACTGGGGAAACCGTTTGGTGAGGCAAGAAGGAAATCAAAGGAGCCCCTAACAGCGCCGCCTCTATAGAGGCCCATCGCTTCTGCGGGTTTGAAGACCACCAAAATATAAGTTGGTCCAACACAGAAGCATAGTAATATGTTTTTAACCTCAGGAGCACCCATGCCCCCCAGATCAGTTGGTTTTGATAAAGTTTAAAAATGTATTCGAGCGCGCAACCCGTTCCAGATATATTTATTCAGTATAGATTGTCATTTATTAAGAAAAGACACCGGGACAGGGATTGGTAAAGTACTAAACAGATATAAAACGTGCGGAAGGATCATCATTTTAAGTACTGCTATACGACCAGCCCAGGAGATAAAAGGTTTACGGAAGCCAGACAATATCTTAAGGATTGAAGGCAATAGAGGGGTGTAATTACGTGCAAACGTAGCAGAACTAGGGCTAGCCAGGGATATGCCCAAATACAGGATACTAGAGTCACTCCAATGAAAAGGGAAAGAAGTTGCTATAGAGGACTTAGTAATGGTATCTAATCCAATATTAAGAAGTAGGGATTTTGACCTATTAATCTTATAGTAAGAAGACCGCCCAAAGGCATTTAAGAGATCCAGGACACATGGTAAAGTGACAACCAGATTTGTCACTGCCTGGATAACATCATACACATAGAGGCCAATCCTATGTTCCTGCCGACCCACCTTGATTCCCCAAATCCCAGGAGACGTTCTAACTCGCTCCGCCAGGGGTTCCATCATAAGTGCAAAGATAAGAGAGGACAGGGGGCACCCCTGTCTTGACCCGTTAGTAATACAAAAGGGTCCCGAGAGACATCCAGATGTAAACACTCTGGCGGAAGGAGATAAATATAAAGCCAACACGGCAGATTTAATGAGCCCTGTAAAGCCAAATTTAGTCAATGTTGCCTCCAAGAAACCCCAATGAATGCGGTCGAACGCCTTCTCCGCATCCAAGGCTAGAAGCAGAGAAAGGGTCCGAGCAAGTTCAGCAGCTCTAATAAGATTTAAAAATCATCTCATGCCATCGGGAGCCTGTCTATGAGAAACAAATCCCACCTGGTCAGGATGATTCAGGTCAGGCAAATACGCAACCAGACGGGCAGCCAAGATCTTAGCATATAGCTTGACGTCTGTGTTCAGCAAGGAAATTGGCCGGAAGTTCGCAGGGATAGTCGGCTCCTTGCCAGGTTTAGGCAAAGTAATTATGAGAGCTTCCAGCATTTCCGAAGGGAAAGAACTCTTATCCATTGCCAAATTGAACACAGACGTCAAGTGCGGGACCAATATCGGGGCATATTTCCTATAGAACCCATTAGAGAACCCATCTGGACCAGGGGATTCTGCTGAAGGTTATAGAGAGAGTCAGAGTCATAGTAAGATGTAAACTGATCCACAATCTTTTGAGGATGTGAAATTTTTTCACCTTGCGAGTTTAATAAAAAGCTAATTTTTTGTTTAGATCTAGTAGCTTTTATTTGTTTAGCAAATAAAGCTCCCGACCGGTTGTCATGGGCATAGAAATTAATTTGGGTCTTTTTAAACGCATAATCAAATTTTGACAGCAAAAGGATACGTAAATCAGAGCGAAGTATACGCAATTCCGAAGTAAATCGAGAAGGGGACATTTTATTTTGAGTCTCTAACATCCGAATTTCAGAAATTAAAGAATTAAATTCTTTATCACGTTTCCGTTTAGCTAAGGCACTCGCTTTAAGGAGCACACCTCTCATAACTGCTTTATGTGCATTCCAGACCATACACATTCTAGTCCGACACAGATTCTGAATTGATGTAAAAATATTGTTCCAGTTCCGTTTTTAACACGTGTTGATGGTCTGGGTGCGACAAAATGTATTTGTTTAACCTCCACACATAAGTAGGCGAATATGAAACGGTTTCATTAAGAGAGAGTGTAATGATCCGACCAGATTATCGTGCCGATCTCGGTCCCCACCACATCTCGCATACCCTGATACTCCAGGAAGAACATGTCAATCCTGGAATATGAGGAATGCACATGTAAAAAAAAATTAAAATCTACATCTGATTCGTGATGACACCTCCAGACATTATACAATACCCGTTCTCTTAACAGAGAAGCTATAGCAGATGGAGATCTCTGTGACTTTGCCGAAGTATCCAATAAAGGATCAATAACAGAGTTAAAATCCCCTCCCATGACCTGAATACCGAATCTGGCAGCATCCATCTTTTTAAGAAGAGATGAGAAAAACCTTCACTGGCCAGTATGAGGAAAATACACATTCACTAGGGTATAAGAAACTTTGTTAATTTTACAAACAACAATAAGAAATCTTCAACCTGTGGTTGTCCAGCTGTTCTAAAACTCGCATGATTTGGTACAAGTCTCTGGTAGGGTAAACTAGGAAGTCACAGGTCAATCAAAGATGACCGCAGTATAGTATTTGGATATTGAGTTTACATGTTACACAAGTTAGAAGACATGGTACATGGCAGGGTATAGGTTACAACACAATACTTCCCAGAATCTGGGGGACCCAGATGCAGGGAATTCATGGAACATTCCATAATACAGTACTGTCTTTTACATACAAACTGTGCCATTGATGACATGATTTTGGGGTGTTACATCATGTTGTGCTGTTTACAGGGGTGAACCTAGCCCCTCTGCTGCCTGAGGCGAACTATAAAAAGGAGCCCCCCCCCCCAAATCTATCGGAGTTTTCTCATTACTGGCTTTACACATCAAACACGCAATATATACATTTTTTTTTAAATAGGAAAACACTTGTTGTTTATTTGTAAAGTGCTATTTAATGTATAGAAAATATTTAAAGAACTCTTTTTACTATAAGGGTATGTGCACACACACTAATTACGTCCGTAATTGACGGACGTATTTCGGCCGCAAGTCCCGGACCGAACACAGTGCAGGGAGCCGGGCTCCTAGCATCATAGTTATGTACGACGCTAGGAGTCCCTGCCTCGCTGCAGGACAACTGTCCCGTGCTGTAATCATGTTTTCGTCTGACTCACAGTCAGACTGGCTGCCGCAGCTGCTGCATGCAGTGTGCACTGTGAGTGACTGTGAGACTCACCAGTCACAGCTCTGATTGTAGCTTTCCCACGCTAATTAAGCACAGGAAAGCTACAAAGCCAGGAGTATACTGCAAGGGGGGGGGGGGTGTCTGGGCGTTTTACTGACAGCAGAGGGCTCTATAGGGGGGAATTATCCCCCCACCATAGAGCCCTGACTAGTTACTATACTGAAAGGTTAGGGGGTCTGAGCATCTGACTGACTGCTCTAAAGGGGGGGGGCAGAATCCCCCCTATAGAGCTCTCTGCAGTAAGTCAGACGCTCAGACCCTCCCCCACCCACACTAATCGTTGCATTATAGTGATGTGAGGGCTCTATGGGGTGGATTATTCCAGCCCCATAGAGCCCTCTGCTGTCGGTAAAATGCCCAGACTCACGTCACGGGTCCCGGTCCCAGCAAGGAAGGAACTTACCTTGTGCTTCTGGTGCTGCTCGTCGCTCCTCCTGCAGACTTGCTCCTCTCTGGCTGCATGTGCTGTGTGCAGCGTCAGAGAGGAGGAGGAGTGTTACAGACGTTCGGCACGTCTGCTATGTGCGTCTGCATGGCCCCTCCCCCCGGTCCAGTCCGTCCCGGGCTGAAAATACCGCCCCCCCCTTTGGGTAGGTGGTGCCGCCTGAGGCTGTCGGCTCACCTGGCCTCATGGCAGATGCGGCACTGGCTGTTTAACCCCTTAAGGACACAGCTATTTTGAGGCTTGAGGATACAAGTTTTCTGTTTTTTCATCGCTGCTTTCCAAGAGCCATAACTTTTCCATTTTTCCATTGACGTAGGCATGTAAATGGTTTCTTTTTTTGCAGAACAAGTTGGATTTTTTTATTGCCACCGTTTTTAATATAGTATATTGAAAAACTTTCATAAATTTTATTTGGGGGGGGGGAATGGAAAAAATAATAATTCCGCCATTGTTGGATCGAATGTCTTGATATTTGGGTTTCAATATTACGGCATTCACCGTGCATAATAAATAACGCGTTTGTTTTATATAGTAGTATTCGTTGTTGCGGTTGCAGCAATGCAAATTATGTGTACTTTTAAAATATTTTTATTTTATCCAAAATAAAACATTGTGTAAGACAAAAAACGTTATTTTTTTATAGCATTTTTGTAAAAAAAACAATTTTTTAGTCCCAATAGGGGATTAGACACTAGATCCTTTGATCTCTTCCATAATACACTTCAATACTTCTGTATTGCGGTGTATTATGACTGTCTGTGTAAAACGTTGATGGGGTGACAAATGGAGCCCCTTACTCTTCCTTTGCCCAGCAATCTATAGGGTAAGGCAGCCAAGATTAGAGTTTTCTTCTATCCCGGTCGTTGCAGCAGTGTCAACTGTGATACACAGTTGACACCAGCTGCATATGGCGCAGGCACAGCTCCTATGCCCGCATAATCTCTGTGCCATATATATACACGCCGCTTTGCGCTAACTACATAGCGCTAAAGACGTAAATGTCAGCAGGGGTTAATGAAGCAATACAACTGCCTTTTGGGCTACCTGAATGTCTGGAGAATCAGCATTTGCGGGTTTGATTATGGTGCTATAAAAGCCACAACGAAAGAGGTTTATTTTGAAACTTCTAGTCAGTCTTGTGACGTTCTGAGAAATGAAGGCTACGCCAAGTGGCAAATTCCCAAGAACCTGAAAATATCTTACAAAAGTGTGTACGACTCTCCTCTCAAAATAGCCTAAACTCTAAGCAGGATAAAAGATGAATAGTACCCACAAAACGCCAGTCTCATCAACAGTGAAGAGGCGACACTGGAATGCTTGCCTACTACACAGAGTTTCAAAGGAAAACCCATGGGCAAAAGAGCACAGACTTTAGATGAATGATTGGAGAAAAGTGTTATGGACAGACAAATCTAAATGTACAGTAAGGATAAAGATCAATCAACGATAAGATCATTTGTGAGGCCCAGAACAAATGAAAATATGCTGAGGTACTGTTTTTTGCCATCTGTCAAGCATGGTGGGGGAATGTGATTGTCTGAAGGTGCTTTGCTGCTGTGTAGGAAATTTCTACAGGATAAAAAAAATCTTAAACAAGGACGTAGGGCTGGGCGATACAGCCTAAAAATACTAAAAACAACAAACTAAAAAAATACCTAGAGACAATTCTTTTACAGTAGGGAATTGCATGCACAGCTGATTCATAGTAAATACAGTTTTTTTTTAGAATTAGTTTCCATGTCTGATCACCCTCACTTGTAAAAGAAACAATTCTGTAAAATAATTGGGCCCATTATGATATAAAGAGAGGAGAGGGAGAGAGAAAAACATGTTCCAAGGAAAGTACATACAACCAAGAGTGCAAAATCATAGAAAATAGATTATCACAATGAGAATACTTAGATTCTTTAAAACATTTATTTTTATTGGGTTCAAATAGTAATGCATACAGTCAGCAATAAGGTAGTTGCAGTATTACATTGACCCATTACAAGGGGATTATATAAAACAAAACTAAGGCCTCATGCACACGACCGTGGTGTTTTTCTGGTCCGCAAATTCCAGGACCGTGTTCCGTGGAATGTCATCCGCAGTTCATCCGTATGTAATCCGCAGTTCATCCGTATGTAATCCGCAAAAATGCGGATGAAAAAAAAAAAAGGACTTTTAAACAGGATGCCAAAAGCTTGGTCAAACCCCCTTTAGAAGGTCACATGATCCGCAAATCCGCAAACTGCGGATGACACACGGCGGTGTATCCGCAATTTCCACGGGCCCATTGACTTCTATTGGCATGTCCGCACCGCATTTGCGGCCCATAATAAGACATGTCCGGAGTTTCTGCGGCACGGATGTGCGGACATGCGGAGAGCCGTGAAAACACGGATAGTGGGTATGGCCACATAGAAATGAATGGGTCCGCAATTAACCCGTGGATTTGCGGTTGAATTGCGGACGCAAAAACACGGTCGTGTGCATGAGGCCTAACAGTAAGAAACTTATAAATTAACAAACTATGGTGACATAGCGAGAAAAATGTCAAATGCATACAGGAAGTATGGTGCATATACATAAGCAATTACATAAGACCAATGTTGGAGAAAGTAGCAATTTCACCGGTGATATACATGGTATTTATACTAACAACAGTTCTGAATAGAAACGTTATTATATTTAGAGTGTAGCTAAATATCCCAATTTTTAAGGAACCGTGGAAACCTGCTTAGACTTAGAGCAATTGTTTTTTCAGACATGCAATTGTCATTTAACAAACTAATGATTTCTGCCAACAACACGATCTCATTACCTTCTTCTTAGAAGAAAGGAGAGAATCCAAAATGACAACAGGGGGGCTACTTTTTCTACACAATATAGTGAAAACTGTGTTATTGATATTGTCAAAAATTACCTACCCATCCTGTATCAGATAAAAAATTACATACTATATATCCAATAAAATCCCAAATTAATTGCACTAGTAATGTTCTGCTTTTTAGTGTTTTGATTATATACTGCAATTCTACATGGGACATTCTGTAAATAGTATTTTTTGCATACTGTGTACTTCAAGCATTTTCTCCATGCACTGAGGTATCAGCTGGATTGTTCCTGTTTACCTAAAAATCGTGATCTGATTTTTTTCTACACTTTATGTGTTACTTGTACTTTATTTGCCAGGCTAGCAAAAAAAAAAGTGCCCATTAAGTCAATCCAACATGTAGAACAGCTTCAGGAAACATTGGATGACATTTCTGTGGATTACCACAACAAAATGACAGCTAGAATGCCAAAGGCTGGATTTGCTGAAAATAAAGGATTTTTTCATCAAAGTAAAGTTATCATTATTACTAGTCATTATCTTAAAGGGAACATGTCACCAGCATTTCACCTATTGAACGTTACTTATCCCTCACTGGCCGCTGCTATCAAAAAGTTCATTGGTGTTATCCCCTCTCCTAAACTCCTCCTAGAACTGTAAATAACGGTCTGCAAACATTTTGCACCTTTTATCATAATAATCCGGTGTCCCTTTGTGCGCACACACCAGTAGAGGACATCAATGCACAAGCGCAGGATTTTGTGTACTTGTGAAGACGAAGAGATGTCAATCAAAAGGACAGAGGTGGGGTAAAGTCGGAAAGACTTGAGGAATGAAGATATGACTCTTTTCAAATGAAGATTTGACTCTTTTATGCTCATTAGCATATGGTGTGGGAACACTAAAAAGCTGAGTACGAAAGCTACAGAGCCGACTAAGAAGACAATTATACAGAGGGGGCTGTATGGCGCTATCTACAGGGGGGCTGTATGGCGTTATCTACAGAGGGGGCTGTATGGCGTTATCTACAGAGGGGGCTGTATGGCGCTATCTACAGGGGGGGCTGTATGGCACTATCTACAGGGGGGCTGTATGGCGCTATCTACAGGGGGGGCTGTATGGCGCTATCTACAGGGGGCTGTATGGCGCTATCTACAGGGGGGCTGTATGGCGTTATCTACAGAGGGGGCTGTATGGCGTTATATACAGGGGAGCTGTATGGCGTTATCTACAGAGGGGGCTGTATGGCGTTATCTACAGGGGGCTGTATGCCGTTATCTACAGGGGGGCTGCAAAAAAGGCACTATCTACAAGGGAGGGGGTTGTGTGACACCTAGGGGAGGGGGGGCCCCAGTCAAAAGTTTGCTATGGGGCCAAGTCTTTCCTAGTTACGCCCCTGCTTCTGCACATTGATTAAATGCCGCTACCCAAGGTTGATCGGTATGAATACGTCCTTGTCTGTGTTGATATCTTTTCAGGATGGCCTGACGCATGATCTGTGGTAACAGCGAATGCAAAAACACGGCTAAGTAGCTGCTCAATGAAGTGATATGTAGGTATGGTGTTCCAGAAACCATAGAAAGTGATACAGCTATGCATTCCACAGGAGAGATACTTAGAGAAGTAATTTCAGCATTAAACATTGAACAAACGTTCCATACACCCCATCACCCCCAGAGTAGTGGGAAGGTAGAAAGAATGAATTGGTATGCTGAAGTTAAAAATTCAAAAGGCAATGGTTGAGACAGGAAAACCATGGACAGAATGCCTTCTAATAGCGTTACACTCAGTCAGAGTCACTGCAAAAAGAAAGATAGGGTTGAGTCCATATGAGATATTGTTTGGATGTCCACCCAAAACAGGACTATCTTTCCTATTTTTTAACCAAACACTATTTAACACTTTTCTAGCCTTAACATTTTTTTTCCAGGGGTAAACTGAACTCACCTTTAAAGGGTTATTCCCAAGTAGTCATTATTTTTATTTTTAATGCATCCTAAACATAAATAAAAATATAAATATAGTGCGTTAAAAAAAAAATTATATTAACTTTCCAACTCCCTCTTTTTTAACTAGATAATGCAGCTAGTGCTGGTTATATTTTCTAAAAGGGGGCGTGAGCGGCTTGATGTCAATCAAGCAGCTCTGCTCTGATAGTGCGTGCTGCCAACGTTCTTAGATAATGTTGTTTTTGCTACACCCCCTCTCTGTAGCAAACTCCATTTGGACTCCTTCTAGGAGTGTAGTTTTTCGAGACTTTGGCCGGGAATTCCTGTCCTGGAGGAGCCCCTGACTGTAGGGTCCGTGGTGTAAGCTGCACATAAATCAACTGTATAAGACAGCGTCCAGCTCTGTCTCCTGTGCTCCTGTCGGCAGTACAGAAGCACACACTGATACAGGCCTGGCTTCCATACAGCAGATGGAAGCATAGGAGACCGAGCAGGATGCTATCTCATACAGTTGATTTATGTGCAGCTTACAGCTTATGTGCAGTCCATGCTGTTGTGTAGCTTAAGTGTCATGATCTAGGGGTATGTGGACCCGCTAGGACGCTCCACCGTAGGGGAGAGGCAGCTGACCAACTCATAGTCTATGCAAAAGTCTATGGAAGGAGTGTAGCACAAGGGTATCTGGGATAGTCCAGACGGTGGCAAAGGCTCTGGCACAGATGGGGCTAGATGTGGTGGGTTGTGCCAGATGCGGCGGATGGTATCCGGGATGGCAGCTAACACCAGACGTGGTGTATTCCAGCAGACGAGGCAAGGCACGGCTCAGATACTAAACAGGCTCAGGAACAAGACACAGCACTGGATACAGGAGATCAGAGGAAGGGCACGGGAACACTGGAAGCAGGAAAACACTAAAAGTCCCAAAAGAAGAATTGGCTGCTGGTACCTGAGTCATGGCTGACACAGGAAGGAGAACTCGAGGATGCTGGCTGTACACGATTCAGAAGGGAGACTAAGCAGTAGACTCACTTGTGTGATTATTGTACAAGAATTCTTCCCAAGGCAGAAGTTGCACCCAATTGTCGTGTTGGGCAGCAACGAAATGACGGAGATAGTTCTCCAAAATTTGATTGGTCCTCTCCCCTTGACCATTTGACTGTGTGTGATAGGCAGAAGAGAAGTCCAGTTTTACATCTAACAGGTTGCACATGGATCTCCAGAACTTGGATGTAAACTGTACTCCCCGGTCCAAGACAATATGCAGAGGATGTCCGTGCAGGCGGTAGATGTGTAGAATAAACAGATTTGCCAGGCAAGGAGCAGACGGGAGACCAGTCAGTGGAACAAAATGTGCCATTTTAGAGAAACGATCCACTACTGACACCAGATTGTAGTACATCCAGCAGAAGAAGGAAAGTCAGTGATAAGGTCCATCGCAATATGCTGCCAAGGGGCATCAGAAACAGGCAGGGGTAGTAGCAGGCCAGCAGGTTTGAAGTGGGTAGATTTGTTCGAGGCACAGTTCGTACATGAGGAGACATAGTCCACAACATCACCAGGCAGAGTGGACCACCAATAGTGACAAGCTATCAAGTCCTGTGTCTTACAGACACCAGAGTGCCCAGCTAGTTTAGAGTTGTGGCCCCAGCGGAGAATTCTCTTCCTATCAGCAGGGTCGGACAAAAGTCTTTCCAGGCGGGATGTCTCTAACTTACTGGGGGTTAGCAGCAATCATCCTAGAAGGATGTATGATGTATTGAGTAATCTCCTCAGGGTCATTGGTTTCGAAGGAGCAAGACAGGGCATCTGCCTTCACATTCTTGTCTGCAGGATGAAAGTGAAGCAAAAACTGAAATCGGGCAAAGATCAACGACCAGCCACCATCTTGCGTTTGGAATTCTTTTGGCATAGTAGTGCTCCCGGAAGGAATTGCTGAGAAGCGTCAGGGTGATGGAGAACAGATGCTGAGCTAAAATTGCTCTTGAGGTCAGAAAACGCAGATTCTGTCTCTGGAGGCCAGACCGTGGCGTTCACCCCCTTTTTGATGAGGGCCAAGATTGGAGCAGTCAGAGATGAGAAGTTCGGGCTGAATTGCCGATAGAAGTTTGCAAATCCCAGAAATCGTTTTATGGAACAAAGGCCCTGAGATCATGACCATTCTAAGACGGACCTCACTTTCTCTGGATCCATTTTGAGATCAAGGTCAGACACGATGTAGCCCAGGAAGGGCAAAGAGTTCTTCTCAAACACAAATTTCTCGAATTTTGCATATAGGCGATTCCCCCTCAACTGCGAGAGTACTTTGCGAACATGCTTCCAATGTGTCAACATATCAGGTGAGTAAATTAGGATGTCGTCCAGATAGACCACCACACAGACATACAGTAGGTTTCAAAAAAAGGGAAGGGAAGCCTGGCTGGAGAATAATTCATATCTGCAAAACAGTACAGATTTGAAACATGAATGTATTTACTAAAATACAGATATTGACATTATGTGACATTTTAAACATGATAGCTGAGTTGGGAATACCCCTTTAACTGAATCAATAACTGTACCGAAATATTCAATGGAACTAGCAGGAAAAAAACCTGTCTTTTCATGTGCTAGTGGAACTCCATAATAAAAAAAACCTGAATAGTACTAAGAAGCTGCTGACAAACCGACACCTGGGCCTACAAAAAAGAAATCATCAAGGTAATGGGACATCCCACCATGCATAAAACTTACTGCCACTACCCATTTTAAAAATTAAAAAAATGCCTCGAAATAGAAACATGACAGAGATCAACCCATCAGTAAACAATGGTCAATACAAAGCTGTGCTAGAAACTGAAAACCTAAAAAGAGTTAAAACCAGACGGATTATTTGGCAAAATTCTATATTACAGACTTAATATCTGCTCTTGCCAACAATGCGCCTACACCAAAAGTTTTAATAATAGAAACCGCCTGTTCAAATGTAGTATAGCGAACTAAAGACAACTTATTGTCAATGCTATCATTAACCCCTTCACGCACCCTGACGTGCCAGTCCGGGGGGTGATGTTTGGAGCGCGCTCACGCGCTGAGTGTGCTTCATCTGCTGCGGGTGTCGGCTGTATTTGACAGCGGACACCCTGGAACTAACAACCGGGAGCAGCGATCGCGCTGCTCCTGGCTGTTTAACCCCTCAAATGCTGGAGTCATTTGCGATCGCAGTATCTGAGGCATTGAAAAAAGAGGGGGTGGCCCCCTCCGACAGCTCATCGCCCCCCCCCCCCCGGAGTGAGATCGTGGGGTGACGATGATTGTAATTGCAGCCCAGGGGCCTAATGAAGGCCCCCGGGGCTGCCTTCACTCTGCCACTGCTAAGCCCTGCCTGAGGCAGGACTTAACATATGCCTGTAAAAGTGACGATATACTGCAACACATTAGTATTGCTTTATATTGTGCCAGTGATCTAACGATCGCTGGTTCAAGTCCCCTAGGGGGGGGGCTAATAAAAAGTGTGTGGAAAAAAGTTACAAACGGATTTTAGTAGTGAAAAAAATTAATTATTAAAAGTTAAAAAAAATACCTTTTCCCATTTTCCCCCTAAAGTAATGTAAAAATTAAAAAAGTAAACAAAATTGGTATAGCTGCGTCCGTAAAAGTCTGAACTATTACAATATAGCGTTATTTAAAGAGGCTCTGTCACCAGATTTTGCAACCCCTATCTGCTATTGCAGCAGATAGGCGCTGCAATGTAGATTACAGTAAAGTTTTTATTTTTAAAAAACGAGCATTTTTGGCTAAGTTATGACCATTTTTATATTTATGCAAATGAGGCTTGCAAAAGTACAACTGGGCGTGTTTACAGTAAAAGTACAACTGGGCGTGTATTATGTGCGTACATCGGGGCGTTTTTACTTCTTTTACTAGCTGGGCGTTAGGAATGGGAGTGTATGATGCTGACGAATCAGCATCATCCACTTCTGTTCGTTTACACCCAGCTTCTGGCAGTGCAGACACACAGCGTGTTCTCGAGAGATCACGCTGTGACGTCACTCACTTCCTGCCCCAGGTCCTGCATCGTGTCGGCCACATCGGCACCAGAGGCTACAGTTGATTCTGCAGCAGCATCAGCGTTTGCAGGTAAGTAGCTACATCGACTTACCTGCAAACGCCGATGCTGCTGCAGAATCAACTGTAGCCTCTGGTGCCGATGTGTCCTCGCTCGTCCGACACGATGCAGGACCTGGGGCAGGAAGTGAGTGACGACACAGCGTGATCTCTCGAGAACACGCTGTGTCTGCACTGCCAGAAGCTGGGCGTTCTGAAGAGAAGTGGATGATACTTCTCGTCAGAACGCCCAGCTAGTAAAAGAAGTAAACACGCCCAGATGTAACACACACAATACACGCCCAGTTGGACTTTTACTTTAAACACGCCCAGTTGGACTTTAGCAATCCTCATTTGCATAAATACAAAAATGGTCATAACTTGGCCAAAAATGCTCGTTTTTTAAAAATAAAAATTTTACTCTTATCTACATTGCAGCGCCGATCTGCTGCAACAGCAGATAGGGGTTGCAAAATCTGGTGACAGAGCCTCTTTAACGTGCATGGTGAACGAAACAAAAATGTAAAACACCAAAATTGTCAACTTAGCTTTCAAACAAAATGTAATAAAAAGTGATCAAAACATTCTACATACCAAACAATGGTACTGATAAAAACTGCAGCTTGTCCCGCAAAAAATAAGTTCTCACATCGCTCAATTGGTGAAAAAATAAAAACGTTATGGCTCTCAGAATGTGGCGACACAAAACATTTATTTTTTTGAACAAAAGGTTTATTATCAATAAAAGTAGTAAAATATATAAAAACCTATATAAATTTGGTATCACCGTAATAGTATTGAGCCACAGAATAAAGATAAATTGTCGTTTTTACCGCATGGTAAAAGCCGTAAAAACGAAAACCCCAAAAATTATTGAGGAATCGCAGTTTTTTTCCATTTTTAGCCCGCAAAGAATTGTTTTCAGTTTCCAACTACATTATATGGAACTATAAATGCTACCAAAAGAATCTACAACTCCTCCCGCAAAAAATAAGCCCTCACACCACTCTATTGACAGAAAAATTAAAACGTTATGGCTTTTGGAAAGCGGGGAGTGAAAAACGAAAATGAAAAATCAAAAAATGGCTTTGTCCTGAAGGGGTTGAGCCAATAGAAAAATCCAAATGCTGTATAAGCCTATATGTATTAGGCTCCATTTTGGGCACCACAGCTAGTAGTGACAAATGAAAGTTTAAAAGGGGGGGCTGAATACCCTGCACGCACTCACCTACTTTTACATTTTTGGCACAACAACCTCCGAATAAAGAGACACAAATTTTAAACTCTCAACCCATGCACATCCAACGCCGGTAAAAGGAGGGACAACAAAACGATGGCCAAAACCGCTAATTAAGAATTGCGCCCTCTTACGGTTTGGATATCGATCTAGCCATGGTAAGATGTTCTCCAATCTTACTGGCGTCAATGCTTTTGTTAACATATTTCTTTGAGGAGGGTTGAGCTAGTAAGTTTGCTTTTTTGAAATACCTTGATATAGGTTGACCCCCTCCAAAAAATGAACATTCATGCTTGTATTTGCATCTATGTGGCCATAAACACTGAGAGTCATTAAATGCAAAACAGGTACCATTTCTGTAAACTCCAACAGTACTAGAACATTTCTGTGTCATATTTGACCCAACTGGCTTCTGAGGTAGCATGAAGTTTAACCAAAGATGAGACATCCTTTACCCCCCATATAAGTGAGGGAAAGACTGACAATTTCTGACGAAAGTTCTCATCATAGAAAAACCAGCTCAATCCTCCAAATGTTTTATATTCTTCTAAAATAATATTAACAAGCGGAAACAATCCTGAACAACGCTCTGGGTATTTCTCACTCAAGACACTTGCATAAATAAAAAAGGCCTGTAGCCAGTTATTAAAGGTCCTAGGGATTGGCCGCCTCCTGTCCTCCTCTACTTTGTCTTCTTTTTTTATCTAATTTAGAGACAAATTCTGTTGACACAGGTAACAAGAATAAAAAATCTACCACATTTTTTCTTTAATATTGGCAAACAAATGATAACCTAAAAGGGGACTTGAATATGTAATTTCTTCTTTATAGCAGGTTTCCGACACCCCTTTAACCCCTGAACATACAGGTATGGCTAAAGTCCTCAAAACCTCAGCTACATTAGAAGATCATAGAGAAGGAGAAGGGTGTATATAACTCCAGCCATGTGAGGGGCACACCCTAACATATTCTGTATAGAGGACAGGACAGAGGTAAGATAGGCCATTACAGAAGAAATCTGGTCAAAAGGAGGGATGGGTAGCAATTCACCACTCGCTGCTTGCACTGGACGCTGCTCCACACTCAAAGATGAGTCCTCTTGTCTTTTGCAGGGGGCATGCCGGCCCCTGGGACCAACAACAGCAGTAAACTGCCAGTGATCAACTGCCTCCACTCCGCTGCTGCCACTGAATAGGTGCGATATGTGCTCTTCTTGCGTAGTCCCGATCGTGGTCTCCTCACTTCCAGAATGACGCTTGCTTCCGGCTGGACGGCATCACCCTTACCGGCCTCCCCGCTTGTCCTCCTGATATGCTCCACCAGCATCTCCTCGGCTGCTGGTCCTCGAACAGTGATAAGGCATTGCCTCAGAAGCTCCGATACTCCCTCGTCCCCGACTCTTCCTCAAAGCTCTATCAGAGTATCCTCTATCATACAAGTAACTGGTTTGCAATTCTTTAAACACTGCGCTGCGGTCTGACCAAGAACTCAGCGCGCTTACACTTATAAAGCCCAGTCAACCTGACAGCTGTTTACTTTATTGGACAAACAACCACTGTCACTATGCTCAGGGGAAAACCTTCCGCTGTAACAGAGGTGACATTGGCTTACATCTGACTCAATGACAGCTGTCACGAGCAGTGGCGGACATAGACAGCAGAGGGCCTCTAACTCTCCATTAGCTCACCAAAGAACACCCCGTCATCATGTCTCTCTAACAATTCGTCAAGAATTCTGAGCCATTGTCAACAGCTCAGTCCATACTTGCAATCCAATAGACAGTACAAAGTTGCTTTTAAGGTTGCAGTGGGCCCCCTTCCTACTGGGCCCCTGTGCAGCTGATGTTGATAATCCCATGAGTCACACTCCTGAGGATCCGGTATCCCACATTACACAGAAACAGCATAATACTCATCAACCAATCACAAAACCCCCATATCAGCTGAGCTTCTCTGTGATTGGTTAATAGCTTTTTATGTAGTGTCTGTGTCCCTGAGTAGTCTACAACTGTACTTCACAACCCCAGATGACCGGGATGTTAGCATTAACCACTATAATAACTTAGAAAATCAAGGATTTAACCACTAACTACTTCACTACCTTAGACCACCAGGGATATTAGTATTAACCTCTTCACTACACTACACCACCCTGTATATTCTCACTAACTCTGTACTACACAATCTGCTGTTATTGCCAGGGCAAATGTGCAGAAAATCTTCCAAAAAAACTTTAAACCCCTATTTATATGTCTTGTAAAAGAATACGGATGTCCAAGTCTTGCAAACCAAACAACCTTAAAAAAATAAAAAAAAGCAAAAGCTTTTAATAAATTAATGTGAAATTCTCATGAATACACTGGACTCATAAGCATGAGCCTGGAATAATCTTTGTACGTGCGCCTTTTTTCCTAATGACCCTTCAGAACATAACTAGGGCAGAATATTGTACTGGTCAGTTTTCACAACCCTGAAATACACATTAAGAGTACATGTGATTGATAATGGAGTAAAATAAAATTTATTATAATCAGAATTTGCTCAATTATATATAAACATAGACTGCTTATCAACATATTCTGGAGCAAAAGTAAGCACTTTAACCTTTTAAATGTGACTGTTCTAGTTATGATGAGTCCTTTAACCTGACCGGGTTATAAATGACCAGAGAGCATGGTCGAGAAGATGACATGTGAAGCAGAGAGCAGTAATGAACAGATGTGATCAAATTTGCTGATCATGCTACATTTATTACTTGAAACTTCATCCATTATTTACAGCTACATGTATTTCTTGCTCTTCTAATCGATCAGATTTTGAAGCTATAAAATCTATAAATGCATATTCCCAGCACTATGCAAAGAAATTCAAGGATAGCCTTTGACAATTATTAAAAGTGAGTGTAGTCATTCACATTAATGAAAGTTAATTAACTGTTTATTCGTAATATTATATTATTAAAGAGTATCTGTAACCAGACAAATCTGTGGTTTTAGAATATCCATTATCATTAATATAGCGCCATCAACTTCTGTAGCGATTTACACAATAATAAGGAAAAATAAGGTAACACATTCTAACAAATGCAAACATGCGAAACAGTGTTTACAAGGTACATTAGGTAAGAGCCCTGCCCTTACAAACAATCCACGAAGAACAGGCAATAGATACAAGAGGACAGGAAAAAAGAAAGAGCTAGCAGCTCTAGACCCGTCAGGTGCTCTTGGAATACCAGTTGGTGGGACTCTTTAGGCGAGGATTCAGGCTCATCGGAGGTAAGTTTTCAGTAAGAGTTTGAAGGATTGGAGAATGTCCGCTGGAATGAGGGAGTTCCAAAAGACAGGGGAAGCACAAGAGAAGTCTTTTATGCAAGAGTATGAGGAGGTGATTTGTGAGGTGGTGATTAGAGTGGTAGAGATGAGGTTGTCATTAGGTGGGGTGGAATCTATCTGATCTTTAATTGGATTCTTTGTTTGATGGGCAGCCAGTGGAGAGACTGACAGAGGGGGGGGGGGGTGGCATTAGAGGATGGGGAGTAAAAGTAGATGAGTTGTGCTGCAGAGTTATGGATAGATTTGTTAGAAGTCAGCCTGTTTGTCGGTGAACCCCAAAGGAGGGTGTTGCAGGGATATTATCAATGTGTATACTAGAAGTTTGGTACTCTCCTGTGGAAGGAATGGAACGATCGCAGTATTGCGAGAATGGAACCATGGACAGGTGGAAATATCTCAAAAGTCAGCCCTTGGATCAGCGCTGTTCCCTTTTAGCATGGTGTAGTGCTGGTTTCTAGTGTCGCATGGCAAGGAGGCAGACACTATGTAGATTAAAATTCTTTAATAGGTACGATACAGGCAACGCGTTTCGAAGCCGAACTGGCTCCTTCCTCAGGCAGTATCACAGTAATGGAAGGAATGGACAGATACGAGTAATGTTTTTGAGTTGGAGACAAGAGGAGGTTGTGGGAGTGTGAGGTTTAAATGTGAGGGCTCAGTCAAATGTTAATTCTACACAACATGCTTGTTGAGAGGATTACAGTTGGGGTTTTTTGTTTTTTTTAAAAGATAAGTATATTTCAAATGTGGGAGCAAAGGTGTTGGGGGCAAAAAGATGACAAGTTCAGTCTTGTCCATATTTATTTACAGAAAATAGAGGGACACGATGAAGAATATGTCCTATTAAGCAGAATATGACTGGTGCAAACATTCCAAAGAAAAAGCCACACAACAAAATACGATATATAAAATAGACATGTTTGAAGCACTGGAGCCTATAGGGAAAAGTGTAAAGAGGTTGAATGTCATGTTTTTTTAAATTATTTTTGAAATTTTATGATACAGAGAAATGGGAAATGTTACTCCTCCATATATCTTGATGAATCCTGTACAGAGAAATACATAGACTACAATTTTTTACATAGACCACATTATACGCTATGGCTGTACACAATTACTTTTAGAACAACTGCTAATTGTCCAAAAATAGTAATGCCAACTTGGTTCGCGTATTTTGGAACTGCCCTATGATTAATACATTTTGGGGTATGCTATCTAGCACTTGCAGGAGGAATAGACACTTAGATTTCCAGTAGAATGGGTGTTATGTTTATAGGTCAATGCCACAAAGTTAAAGGGCTCATTCAACACAGTTCAAATAGCTCTTAGGGTATGTTCACACAGCTTATTTTTGGCTGTTTTTCGGGCCGTAAACGGCCCAAAAACGACTGAGGAATCGGAAGCAGAAAACCTCCAAACATCAAGCTATTGATTTTAATGGTAAAAACGGCGTTCTGTTTCGACGGGACGTTTTTTTTACGCGGCCGTTTGGAAAAATGGGCGCGTAAAAAAACGCCCGTGTAAAAGAAGTGCATGTCACTTCTTGAGCCGTTTTTGGAGCCGTTTTTCATTGACTCCATTGAAAAACAGCTCCAAAAACGGCCGTAAAAAACGCTGTGAAAAACGTGAGTTGCTGAAAAAACAGCTGAAAATCAGGAGCTGTTCTTCCTTGAAAACAGCTCCGTATTTTCTGATGTTTTTTTTCTAACTGGGTGAACATACCCTTAGGGTATGTGCACACGCAAAATCAAAAACGTCTGAAAATACGGAGCTGTTTCCAAAGGAAAACAGCGCCTGATTTTCAGACATTTTTTATTCAAAGTCGCGTTTTTCGCTGCGTTTTTAAAGGCCGTTTTTGTAGCTGTTTTTCTATAGAGTCTATGAAAAACGTCTCTAAAAACGTCTCAAGAAGTGTTTTTTTACACAGCGGTTTTGAAAAACGTTCTTCCGATTTTTCAGCCGTTTTTCGGGATGTTTACAGCTGGAAAAACATCTGAAAACACTCCGTGTGAACATACCCTTATACTATTATTTTTGGCTGAAAAATATAATCTGAGATAACAGCTCAACTAGGAGAACGTGGTTAGATATCTTGAGACAATATTTTAAGACGTTTGTTTACTGGAAAAAAAAACCAATTACATTTAGTTGAAGACTTGTGTGGGTGCTGGATTGCAAGCATATTCATGGAGAAGAGAGTTATAGCAAAGTTCCAGTTATGAGAGGCCGCCAGAAGTTTAAAAGTGACGGCGGTAGATAGATGCAGCCTGAAGAGTGAGCGGTATAGTTACCTAGCCAACCGCATGTCGCTGGAAGGAGCTTTTGCAGGAGGGGCTACTGGCATTGTACTATTGTATAGGAAACCGGACCCCACACTCTGTCGGCTGTCTCTCTAATTGTGACTTATAAACATCGGGTGGGAAATGCAGCCTCTCTCATAACTGGTATTATAAATTTCCAATTGATGAAATAGGGAAAAAAAAATCCCTCTTCCCTGCTCAGTGATTTTGGTATGTTAATTACTGTCCTTTCCTGGACTCATGTCTCAGCATTTTCTCTTTTTAGCAAGTTTGCACATTTGGAAGAAGCAGACATGTGAGCCCGCTCGGTGCTACGGATTTGAAACCTCTTTATTAAGGCCACAGATTTTTCTCCCTGACTAACAAAATAGTGGCAGTGAAAAGTCAGATCGCCAGTGACTACCTTATTTCCTCCATATCAGTTCTGCAGGGACAACTAAAACAGCGCTCCAGCATGAGGAACCAGCTAAACAGTAAAATAGAGGCTATTCATGTAGAATTAGGGGTGTAAAGCTCAGTACATATACAGGATATATAGGTGAGAATTATGTATATTTATGTGTATATATATTAGACATAGGGTAGGAAAACAGCATAATACCGTACATTGCAAACATAGTGCAGTTATGAAGGGTAATAATTAACGCCAGTATATACAGAAAATATGGATGTGTTCTACAATATCAGTGTAAATGTCACCTGTTGAGCATAGGGAAACTAATTGGGGCAGTTTCTGGTGATAATGTGCTGGAGGTAAGTACTGAGATCTCTGTAAGACTAAGGCTACATTTAGACGAGCGTCGACAACCTCGGACTTGAAAAACTAAAGTTTTTCACGTCCGAGGTGCATCCGTGCGGAACGCGTTGTCACGCATCCCCAATAGACGGATGCGTGACACACAGTAAAATAGGACATGTCCTATTTTTTCACGGACACCCTTCACACGCTTCGTTGAAACAACGGTCGTGTGAACGGCCCCATTGACATACACGAGTACGTGTGACCGCATGGCGGTGCCCGCCACCACAATACTGCACTGATAGAGGACCGCGCATGCACAATATTAATAAATAAACATGAACATGGGTGCTTCTGGACTTCTGGGTTGCTCCCTCTGCGGGTGCGGTATTGTGGTGGCGGGCACTGCCATGCGGTGCTGCAGCCAATAGAGTAGGGACCCACTTATAGGAGGTCGCCTTGAAGTGGCAAGTGGGCTTATACAATTTAATCAAAATGTTAACAAAGAACCTCCTGTTCATGTTTATTGATGACTATTGTGAATATGCGGTCCTAGTTCCGCAGATGTTGTTGGAGAGAAAGGTCGGGCATGAAGTTCAACATCCCCTGTCCTTTTGTTTACAAATGGATAAACCGCTGTCAAAGGAGACTGGCAGCAACTTTCTCACTTCTCCCTGTTGAAAATACATGCTCGAGAGTGCATGTGTATGGGAAAGTCGGGAGGAATTTCTGTCGGCCGAACAAGGTTTTGGTCGACAGCTGTCTCAAGTGTATGGCCACCTCAAGAGAGTGGTAGGAGTTTGGAGTTATCTGCAGTCAAACCTATAATTTTAGCTTTTCAGTGGAGAACTTTCATGTAATATAATATTCAATGCAAAAATGTTGATGAATAGAAAATAGTGCAAAAATTTTTCAAAGCATAAAGATAATATTCTACAGCCCATGGTTAAATTGAAACAACTGGTTTCTAAACGCTTTGTTTTATTATTGGCCAAGTCATATCCAAACCACTCCACAATACACACATTACTATGTATACCTACAGAGCAATATAGGTTTGTAAATTCCTAACTACAAGAAAACCTGGGGAATGAGTATTGTTTTAATTTGCTGCCTCTGCATTTTAAAAATGCTGATAAGGATTTAAATTTCTAAACTAAATGTCCTCATACAATTTCCCCGGCACCGACATCTATCTCAGCAAAATATGCAGGTGACTTGTCCTAAATATAATAGAAAACAAGAAATGCAAAAAACTATACAGTAAGCAACTCAAAATATCCCACGGCTGTTCCATTAGCTCTGGTGAGGGATTTGTAAGGGTGCATCACCGCTGCAGATCTGTCTGCCAATTAATTTGGAAACTGCTATTTAATAAATTTATAACTATACACTACTGTTCATTAATTTTAATACCCCCCCCAGCTTCGACGATTTCTCTCTAAGGGATGAACTTAATACGTGTGTTTTGCACATAAATGTGTCTATCTACTGTTTTAGGAAGGAGTTATCAATGGAAAAGCAATATGTCATACTCTAACAGAAAAACGCAGGGCATAGTTCGCCGGGAGAAGGTTTCTCTTGGTAGCGTGCGTTGTACCCTCAAGAAACATGCTGAAAACAAGAGTGTACGCGATCGACCACGAGCTAAACTATTTTGAGTGACCACAAAACAAGAGAACAAATTTATCAGAGTTTGTTCCAAATGGGACAGATTCAAAACAGTTTGTCAGATCCGTGCTGCTCTGATGGAAACGAGAAAGAAAAGAATGTCAATCACAACTGTCAAACGCTGCCTTGTAGTAAGAGGCTTGAAGGGATGTTTTGCCGTCTGAAAACCATTGCTTTGGCCCTTTAATAAAAAGAAGACGCAAAGGAGATGGACCACTAGCCAGTAGAAGAAGGTTCTTTTCACAGACGAATCAAATTTGAGGTGTTTGGGTCCAAGAAGCGAAAGTTTGTTTGTCGTGTGACATGCTTCCTGCTTGCATTCAGCCCATAGTCTAGAATGGAGAAGGTTCCATTATGGTCTGGGGATGTTTCGGAGGTGGAGCGGTTTGTGACTTACTAAAAATTGAGGAATCATTGACTTCAAGTGCTACCACAACATCCTGATGCGCCATACCATCCCTTCCGGCAGCCGTGTTATTGGTTGTGGTTTCAAACAACAGCAAGATAACGACCCAAAACATACCTTCTGTCTTTGCAAAAAGTGTATTTAGTCAAAAGAACGACAACATAGTTACATAATTGCTAAGCTTGAAAAACCTGTAATATTATATTTTTCAAGAAAGGCATCAAGGACCTTCTTGAACTTGCTCAAATAATCAATTATCACAACATCATGTGGCAGAGAGTTCCATAGTCTCACTGCTCTCACAGTAAATAATCACTTTCTGTGATGATAGTGAATCCTTTTTTCCTATAGACGTAGAGGATGTCCTCTTGTCATTGTTACAGGCCTAGGTGTAAAAAGATCATTAGAAAGATCTCTGTACGTTACAATTATTTATTTATAATTAGAACAGCCCTAAGCCATCTTTTTTCTTAACCGAATAGCCCCAAGTTTGATAACTTTTCTAGGTATTGCAATCCACCCATTATCTGAATTACCTTGGCCGCCCTTCTTTGCGCACTTTGTACTTCAGCCATGTCCTTCTTATACACAGGTGCCCAAAATTGTACACAATATTCCATGTGTAGTCTGACTAGTGATTTGTATAGCGGCAAAACTATGTTCTTGTCATAAGCATCTATGCCTCTTTTTAAGCATCCAATGATTTTATTTGCCTTGGCAGCAGCTGCCTGGCACTGGTTGCTAAAGTTACATTTACTGTCTACCAATATCCCCAAGTCTTTTTCAGCAGCAGTTTTACCCAGTGTTTTACCATTTAATGCAGAATTGTAGAGTTCGTTTTCTCGGCCCAAGTGTATAACCTTACATTTATCCACATTAAACTTAATTTGCCATTTCACCTTCCAAACCTCCAGTTTCCCCAAATCCCTATGTAATATTATATTATTCTTCCTTGTGTTGATTACTTTACAGAGCTTAGTATCATCTGCAAACACTGAAATTATACTATGTAAACACTAGGTCATTAATAAAAATATTAAAAAGAATATAGCTCAATACTGACCACTGTGGAGCCCCACTGATAATTGCGACCCTCTCTGAGGATCTACCATTAATAACCACCCTCTGTTTTCCATCTCCAAGCCAGTTGTTAAGCCAATTACACATATTTTCCCTCAGTCCCAGCATTTTCACTTTATATACCAACCTTTTATGCGGCACATTATCAAACGCCTTTGAAAAGTCTAGATACACAACATCAACAGCCTTACCCGGGTCCAGTCTAGAACTTACCTTCTCATAGAAGCTGATCAGATTAGTTTGACAGGACCGATCCCGCATAAACCCATGCCGATGCTGAGTAAGGCTTTTCGTCGGAATGGAGCCCTGACTGACACAAACGGAAACCACAGGTTTCCATTTTCATCACCATTGATTTCAATGGTGACGGATCTGATGCTAATGGTTTCCGTTTGTCTCAGTTGTGCAAGGGTTCCGTCGTTTTGACTGAATCAATAGCGTTGTCGACTACGCTATTGATTCCGTCCAAACGGAACGTCGGAACGGGACCCTGGCGCAGATGTGAACGAAGCCTTAACAGCTTGTTTTGTTGGAGATACTCCAGGACAGGGTTGCCAACCACCAATTCCTTTTTTTCTGGACAAGTTGGCCAAAAATCACTGATAGCCAGAAATTCTTACGGAGAGTTTACAAAATTGAGAATAACATATTTCTTGAACTTAAAATATTAATATAACTTCTGAGTCTATCCTCGATCCTTTCATGAAAATGTATTTTCCTTCCTAAATCTTACCTCCATCCAGTTCGCCCACTTGCCCCTATCCTCTCCACATATGCGATGTGCTTGTTTCTTGAACCCCTATGCTTTTAAATACAGCTAAGCAATGTATGTATAAAACTACTCAAAGGCCTTTTTGTAACAGGATTTAAAGAGCGAAGCAGTCGGCTGTGCAGGGTCATACGTTGCTCCTTCACATTGTGTCACGGGACGGAGGGGGAGATTTATTGCTGAGCAATTGGCCCAATCTTTCTGCCATAATAACACACTGTACTATACAGTAGTGGTGCGCGAAGGCTGGGAAGGCTCACTAACCAGATACTTCAGGAGAGATCATCACACAGCCTGAGTGAGATGCAGGCACATACTTCTCCTTCCTCTATCCCAGGGGTCTCAAACTCAGCCAGATAAGTGGGCCACATATAGAAAAAATGTGAAGTTGACGGGCCGCATTACTTTCAAATTTGATACAATACAAAAATATTGTTATTCAAGAAGTTATTTGAACTACTATAACAATATTACATAACTATAATAATACTACATTACTATAACTGTCAGGTTGGGTACGTGGACCCACTGGGCCGTACCGCCTTGACGGTATGGCAGCTCGCCAACCGGATGCAGGTCACAGTCTATAGTTCGTATAGTGTACCTGTGGCAGCTCGGACAGTAGCGAGACAGGCTCGGCTGGGACTAGACAGCAGGCAGACGTCAGGCCTGGTGTAGCAGGACAGGCGTGGTATATAGCATAACAGGACTTCAGCTCGGCACGGCACTTAACCAGGATAGCACGGGATACAAATACAGGAACACTGGGAACCACTAGGAGACCATTTGCTTAGACAAACTTTGGGTATGACAACAACGATCAGGCATGGAAGGAAGGGGCTGAGCCCTTCTTATAGTCTAGGGTACTCATGGGCTCATTTTCACATTAACTTCAGGCGCGCGCTGGCCCTTTAAGAGCAGGCACGAGCGTGTACGCGCACCCTACGGGACCCGGGCGAGGTAAGCGGAAGTAAGCGCTGGCCTTCCCCGAGGAGGAGACTGGGGCCAGCGCTCGCAGACCCATGGCTGCGGCCGTCAGGAGGTGAGTGAGCCTGACGGCCCGTGGCCATAGAGATGACAATAACATTACTACATTACTAGAACAATAATACTACACTACTATAATAATACTACATTACTAGAATACTACATTACTATAATAATATTACATTACTATAAAAACACTACATTACTATAATAATACCGCTAGGTTTAAACTTAACGGAAATTTGCAAGATTTCTCCACGTGCTTATTTCAACAATCCAGTGTTCCAGTTTAAGTGTCACAAAATGCAGTCCAGTCGCTCAGTTTGCAGCGTTTGGCAGGCGCACAAATGTCACGATTGGGCAGCCCGTTTTTAGATAGTTTCACAGTGCCCCCTGTCGATACTGCCACAGTGCCCTCTGTATATAATGCCAGTGCGCTCTGTAGATAATGCCACAGTGCCCTCTGTAGATAATGCCCCACACCCCTAGATGATGCCACAGTGTCCTCTGCAGATACTGCCACACACCCACCTGTAGATAATTCCACAGTGCCCTGTAGATAATTCCAGTGCACTCTGTAGATAATTCCAGTGCCCTCTGTAGATGCTGCCACAGTGCCCTCTGTAGGTGCTGCCACAGTGCCCTCTGTAGGTGCTGCCACAGTGCCCTCTGCAGATGCTGCCACACACACCCAGTAGCTAGGTTCATTGGGTCTCCCTCTAGGAGTGGAATCCCCAGCTAGAGTGTTTCCGACGCTTTGGCTGGGGATTCCTCTGCTGGAGGAGCCCCTGATGTCACTGTCCATACACAGTGACGTAAGGTGATCCTCCTGGACCGTAATGTGATGTCAGGGGTAACCCCAGAGCCAGTGTCCCCAAGCGGAGTATAGGCTTTGCTCCGGAACTCTGGGGAAGCCACTGACATCAGTGTCCATATATGGACAGTGATGTCAGTGGCATGCTCAGAGCTGGAGTGCCAGATCAGAGCCGCTTCTAGCACTCTGTCTGGGATTCCAGCTCTGCTTCTGACATCACTGTCCATATATGGACAGAGATGTCAGGGAGAACCCCAGAGCTGGAGTCCTTGCAGAGCGCTTGTAGCACTCCTGCTGGAACTCCAGCTGTGCTCCTGACATCATTGTCCAAATTTAGGTCATGTTAAAACAAGGAAGTTTTAAACAGAAAATCCCGGGACCACGCTTACGCGTTTCAGACCGATAAGGTCCTTAATCATAGCTAGCTATGATTAAGGACCTTATCGGTCTGAAACGCGTAAGCGTGGTCCCAGGATTTTCTGTTTTAAACTTCCTTGTTTTAACATTACCTAAATAAACCTTACAACTTTTATTTTTGAGTGCTGAATCCACCTTTACTAGATACCAGTATTTTATTACCACTAATTATCACAATTATTTTATTTATGAGGACTTGTTAGTATAGAAAAATCAATGGAAAAGGAAACAAATATTAAAAGATGTCTTCATACAAGATTTTCTCCACTTTTTTATTTTCCCATTCATGTTAAAAAAGCAATAGAGCAAAATACGTGGAATATTTTTTCTAAAAAAATACCAAACATTTGCATAGCATTTGCAATATCAATATCTCAGAATTGGTCAAATACGACTAGTTAAACTAAAAATATACTATATTTATAAATATAATTTCTTATCATAGTGTTATAGATAAAGGTATAATCTAGACATTTAATCATTTAAAGGGAACCTGTCAGCTGGCAGCATGATATAGCGACAGATTAAATTTAGCAATGTTTTACTTTAAAGCACCTCAGTGTCTTAGAGAAATCGTACTTCGGAAAGAAGTGTATTGCTCCGGCTTCTCCCCGCCCGCCTTGGCTTGATTAACAGGTCTCTCCCTATATACAAATAAGGACAGACCTATCAAGCATGCTGTGCCAGGGCACCCACCACTGTATCATGCAAACCGCCATTAGGTTCCCTTTATTACTGACATATTTATCTTCATATTCATGTCCAATGTAAAAACAAGATTTAACAGAAAAGTACACTGCCATCCAGTGGTATTACATAGAAGTACAATAATTAAAAAAAAATTATGAACCATACAAAAAAAAACGCATATACAAAAGACAAGTTCTCAACAAATTTGGACAATACCCTAAGTGTTTTACAACACAAAAAACAAAAAAAATTATTGATTTTCTTTTCGTATATTCAAATTGACTCAAGATACTTGTACAGGGAATAAGGAAATACAGTCTTTGTTGGTCAGAATTACTCTAGGATACTAAGTGCTGGAAACCTTTACTTGGATCTAGTGGTGGTGCTACGTGTCTCTAAGCAGCAAATGACACTTGGTGAGAATATGCTATCGAGGGGACCTCACTGGGTCAATGACAGATGCAACTAATGTGGGATTCATTAAACATGTCTCAAAAGGTGGCCTGTTGAGGTACAAGACAAAATTACGCATTATGGGACTTGTTTAACAAAAACAACCGCAAAATGGCCTTGTTGCGAATAGCAAGAAATCACGTAAGAAATTAAAGCAAAGCTCTAATTGATTGCTATGGGCAACTAAGCAGGTTTTGCTGTCAGGTTGGTATCACACATCGCGGTTGAGATTATTTTTTGGCACGAACCGTGGAAGAAACGCGACAAAGAAATTTTGACCGCAACGTGAGGACCCAGCCTTAGACAGTTTTAATAAACCAGGCCCATGTGTTTATCGATGTTAATCTATTTCAGACATAGACTAGATTTAATTTGGAGTATAAAAGGTACTTGTGCAAATTCTGTAATTTTCAAGGGGATATTCCCACAATAATTATCTTTTCCGTGAATTACAAATGTCAGGTCGTCACATTATTGGGCTACAAAAGATGGGACTACCATGAAGGTCCTAAATGAGTGGGCTCCATCATTAGTTATCTGCAGTGAAATAAATGAGCGTTACAGAAATATACTCAGGTTCTCTGTAGGTGGCCTTAAAAGGGGTTGTCTAGATTGGGGGCTGTTTTTTTCACCAATTACCTATCCACAGGATAGGTCATCAGTTTATGATAGCTAGGGGTCCGACACCCAGATCCTGCACTAATCAGCTATTCCGGTTGCCTCCGGGCACCGGAAGCAGAAGGCGCCAACCACTGTATAGAAGCCGTGCTGCAGTACTGCTTCTATTCAAGTGAATAGGAGCAGAGCTGCAGTAACCCAGCACAGCCGCCTGCTATATTGTGGTCGGAGCCTTCTGCTTCTGGCACCATCCACTGCATAACTTCCGGTGCCCGGAGACAGCGAGAACAGCTGATCGGTGCGGGGCCCGGTTGTCGGACCCTTACTGATTATATACAGATGACCTATCCTATGGATAGGAATTCAGTATAAAAAATACCAGCTCACAACCTGGACAACGACTTTAAGCCAATACGATATTAAAGGAGAGATGGCCTCAAATGGCGGTCAATCCCACCAGCTCCTGAACCTCCACTGATGTGACCTTTTAACATATCTGATTTACATGGCAGAAGCTATTTCCTTGAAAATTTACGAATAACAGCTGTTTAGTTTTAAACCAAAAAGAACTAACATGTTTTAAACCAAAAAGAAACAAAATTATGTTTATATTTTTGCCGTTTCATATACTTTTTAATGTATAAAAGTGACTTTTTCCTGGTTAAAGAGGCTCTGTCACCAGATTTTGCAACCCCTATCTGCTATTGCAGCAGATAGGCGCTGCAATGTAGATTACAGTAACGTTTTTATTTTTAAAAAACGAGCATTTTTGGCCAAGTTATGACCATTTTTGTAGTTATGCAAATGAGGCTTGCAAAAGTCCAAGTGGGTGTGTTTAAAAGTAAAAGTCCAAGTGGGCGTGTATTAGGTGCGTACATCGGTGCGTTTTTAATACTTTTACTAGCTGGGCGCTTTGAAGAGAAGTAACATCCTCTTCTCTTCATAACGCCCAGCTTCTGACAGTGCAGATCTGTGACGTCACTCACAGGTCCTGCATCATGACGGCCACATCGGCACCAGAGGCTACAGTTGATTCTGCAGCAGCATCAGCGTTTGCAGGTAAGTCGATCTTACCTGCAAACGCTGATGCTGCTGCAGAATCAACTGTAGCCTCTGGTGCCGATGTGGCCGTCACGATGCAGGACCTGTGAGTGACGTCACAGATCTGCACTGTCAGAAGCTGGGCGTTCTGAAGAGAAGAGGATGTTACTTCTCTTCAGAGCGCCCAGCTAGTAAAAGTATTAAAAACGCCCCGATGTACGCACCTAATACACGCCCACTTGGACTTTTACTTTTAAACACACCCACTTGGACTTTTGCAAGCCTCATTTGCATAACTACAAAAATGGTCATAACTTGGCCAAAAATGCTCGTTTTTTAAAAATAAAAACGTTACTGTAATCTACATTGCAGCGCCTATCTGCTGCAATAGCAGATAGGGGTTGCAAAATCTGGTGACAGAGCCTCTTTAAAGTTAATAAGAGGAATCCACAGTAGGCAGAGAAAAATACTCAGAAGGGATTGTACAAAAATAGAAAAGCTCTTGGTTCCGATAAATCCTTAATATTTTTGATAATTTAGGATATATCTTTTTTATATATCTTTATAACTATGGTTTACTAATGTCATTACATCCTGGCACTCAGGCCAGGAGCTGTAGAATTTCAGCACTTTGCCCAATTAAGTTATATAGGCTTAATTTATCTATAAATGATAAATGTTGATCTTCTGTTTTAAAATCTGCTATCCAATCCCAAACAAACACTTATATTATTTCAGTTTAATTAGTTTTATAAAAAAAATAATTTAGTGTTTTACAATTCGTATTTATAAAAAATGGAAATGTGTAAAATAGTTTTGAAATAAGCTCAATAATAAGAATTTTTACATTTGTAAAAAAAATGTACTTTTTTTTAATTAAAAAACCCGTTTTCTAGCAGCCAGTGTTACAGTGTTTTAGCAGTTTAGAAATAAAAATGTCCAACAATATTTCATCTGACTTTTTTTCTAGTCATTGTGGTAGTGACAGTTCTTGAACTAGAATCTGTGCTTGAAGCTTTGTGCCTACTCCTCAGTTGGTGTATGGTGCTACGGACAGGACCCTCAGAGGTTCTGCTCCTAGTTCTTTTAACAATTTTATCTTGGTAGTTCATCTGAGTATTCTTTTTTGACACAGCTTTAGAAATGTTTGGCTTTCTTTTTGTAGGTTTTTGTGTAACAAATTCTGATTTTACAAGTGCCTTTTTAAGTTCTCTAGCAGACTGCTGACTCCTTCTGCCTCTTTGTTTCTTATTGGGCTGAAAAGTCTGAACTATTCCCCTAGTTGATTTTTGAATTTCTGTGGAAGATTTTCTACTTGGCTGCTTATTGCGTGTAGCTTTTTCTTGTGCAAGTCTTCCTAAGTTTTTGACCATCCTATGGGGATTATCCCTGGATTTTGTGACAACTCTAGATTCCATTCTTGCCCTGGTTATCCTTGTTGAGGGTTTTGAAGATTCTCTTCGTATAACCCTCTTTGGTTTTAATGCTTTTGTAATAGATTTTGTAATCATGGAACTATGCTGCATCTCCTCCTGAGCGCAACTGGTATTTATGGGAGAAAGAGAAAAATGTGCACATGGCTTATCAGGATGCCCCGATTTCCTACAGGCTGTGCCAATATATTCTGTGTTCACTGATGATCCACATTCCTTAATGCCTGGATTTAGATCTTTTTCTGTGGTAGATTCAAAATGTAGAGAAGTAACAGAACAACTGCTTAAAGACTTTTTAGAATTGCTGGACTCCTTTTGCTCAAACTCTAGTTTATCAACATTCACGTCACTACTTAGTGTACGAAACAACTTCCGAACACAGGGTGCCTTCCAACCCAATCCTCGCATTGAGTTTCTCGGAGGTGTTTTAAGGATACGATTAGTCAAGGGGTCATAATACTTCAGAGTGGATTGCTTATATGTATATAATACAGAGTCCCTACTATCAGTAGAGTAACGATTACGACCTCTGCTATAGATTGAAGCCGCTTTACAAGTACTTGGTTTCAAATCTGGATGAGAAAGAACATAGACCATAGTCTTAGGTTGTAAAGGAGTTAATATTTTGGTGTATGATTCTGGAAGTTTTAAAGCACACATCCGAGTTTTCATGTCTGGTGTCTTTTCTTCCACAAAATCATCGAAAACACCTAGTTCATGTTTCAGGAATTTCTTTTTTACTACAGGAAAATTTACCAAACTAGTCTGAGTACCATGGCTCACTTTAACAACCTGGCATCTTGACGCTTGTCTCCATGTTTTTCTACATGGTTTAGGAAGCTTAGGTTGCAACAGTTTTTCTGATTTAATACTATCAATATCAGAATGATGATCTAATAATGGTAGCACATGAATGCTTTGGGATCCTTTCCGGTCTTCAAGCTTTACTTCACATTTATTTTCGGCTTCTTTGTTCTTATGAGGTATCTTGCTGCCTGCATTCATTAGAGCTCCATCTTCAAAGTAGCAATGGAATTTTCCTTTTCTAAATTGCTTGACAAGAGCTTCTACTTTTAAGTCATCTTCATACATTACTTGCGACCAGGTTTTACCAACAAAAGATAGAGGCACATGAGGCAGTGCTGAAAGAATTTCTTTTTCGGGGTCGGGCTCTGTATCATTTTCTTTAATTGGGCTTGTTCTTAAAACACATTTAAGTTTTGACTTGTAGTCTTCATCAATATTTACATTGGATTCTTTGAGAAAATCTAAATTTGTTATCACCTTTGATTGATCTTCTTCAATCTGAAGTGGTACTTTCCAGTCAAAGCTTAGACTCGAGGCCTCTGTGTAACCATTAATTGATTGGACATTTAAAGATAAAACACTTTCCTTATCTCCTTCTTGTAACATCTTTGATGAGGATTCATAACAATATTTCCATATGACTTCATCAATTATGTCATCCACACTCGTTTTATTACCTCCTGATAAGTTAATCTCTTTGTCTTTGAGGGTTTTAAATCTATCAAATTCATTGCTAGCTACTCTTTGCTTTTTGTCCACCAGACAATCCCTGAGAATGTCGTCTTTCCCCTCCTGAGATTTAAATATGTTTTTGATTCCACATAATGTTCCTGAGGTCACGTTAGAACAGCTGCCTTGGGAATGAAATTCATTGTTTTGTAATCCAGTTGTAGAACATGTGGTTACATTAACCCCAGGATATCTCATTCCATTTCTATAATTTGTCTCTTGATTTTTATTTGATTCCACACATACTATGGAATGAGGTGGAATCAGCTGGCTAGATAAAGTCAAAGGTGTAGTTTTAGATGGAGAGCTGTAAGTCACAATATTTACTGCTTTATCTTCTGATACTTGGCAACCAATTATTTTACTGTTAAAAGTTGGAATACTATGATGAGGTTCGCCACTTTTAGAACTGTGTCCCTGTTCAGGACTTAGAAATTGTGACATTGTAGATGCCATTTTCCTGTAGTTGTACTTTGAACCACCTACAGGCACGTCGCTAATGTCCAAGCTTTGAATTAGTACCATAGAAGAAGTGGACTCATTTGTTTGGGTTTGGAAGGGTGGATTACAAAGTCGGTCTTCTTTAGTAGGAGAAAGTATGTTTGTTTCCGGTATATCATCATATGTTGGTCTGAAAAACAAAAGTGGAAAATGACATTACCAGTTAAGGCCAAAAAAAAAACACCCCACCCCATTGGGGAAGCAAAATCACATACATACACACTAGCCAACCATGTATATACACATACATAATACTTGCACACAGTTTTTGAAGGAACTCGGCAGGGAGGTTGTTCAAAACATCTTGGAGAACTAACCACAGATCTACTGTGGATGTAGGCTTCCTCAAATCCTTCTGTCTCTTCATGTAATCAGAGACAGACTCGATGATGTTGAGGTCAGGGCACTGTGGGGGTCATATCATCACTTCCAGAGCGCCTTGTTTTTCTCTATGCAGAAGATAGGGGTTTATTCCTGTCGGAAAATGTGCCCCAGGTGAAACGAGACAGGAAAATCTGGCACCGGCCAGTTGTCTTGTCTTGTTTACCACTAAGGAGGAGCAGAGGATCTTCTTTGTTACTCTGGTCTCCTACCCTCCGGGGGGAACCCACATCACATGAGGTTCCCACAGCCTGCCCCCCCCCCTGCTTGTGCATGAGTTTGGCACAGTAATGTCCTACAGGAGTGCACATACTGGGCTTAAATAGTCGAGTGCTGGTGAACTCCGGAGTCCTACATTCCATCCTCGACCTGGTGAGACCTACACTCCACCCCCATCCTGTGAAGACCTGCACATCAGCCACCACCTGAAGAGAAGCTGAATACCACCAAAGCAGGCCTACTGAACTCACTCCAAAAGAGGCTCGAGCACCACCAACCATTGAAACCACTAATAAGCTACAAGACCAGCAGTCTAAGTATTATTCCTAACCCTAAGCCTTCCCTACACTGTCATAGCTTCTCAAGCTGCTGCATCCCTCCCCAGCAATAGCTTAACCCCTGCAGCTCCTTCTCACTGCATTTAAACCTATCCAATCCCACCATAAGCCGGCACTACAGCAACCCTTTATTATTGCCATACTATAACCCTAGCCCTCAGCTCACATCCATATCCCACAAACTTTATCCTATTACAGCCCCCTTTGCCCTTTCTCTTTCCCTACTGCACCTTATTGTATTAGCCCTTTAGTTACAGGGAGAGTTAGAGCCAGATGGGGAAGGGTCACAGAAGTAAGCGTGAGTGAGTGTATTGTATATGTATATTTAGGTACGTGGGTGGGCACTAGGATAGGATTTTAATATCTTGATGTGTATTGTACCACGTGTAGTGTCAGTATACTTAATACATATTAATAGTTATTATATGCATTGCGGTATAGTGATACTATACCCTGATTAGATATATTTTGAGTATTCTGTGTTTTATAGTGGAGTGTGATTTTGTGTTACTAATAAACCTTAGTTTACTATACAATTGTGTCGTGAATCACCGCACACACACAATTAGTTAATAAGGCAAATGTAAAGCGCAATACAAGGGAAAAGGTAGAGGAGCTAGGCATAACCCTAGTGACCCTAATAAAAGGAGGGAGTAAAAGTAAGGGACATTTGTCCTGTGAACCCCACCAAATACTAGCCTTTTAACAATGAATTGGCTGTATGTTTGGGGTTGTTGTCCTGCTGCAGAATAAGATTGGAGCCAATCAGATGCCTCCTTGATGGTATCGCATGATGGATAAGTATCTGCCTGTATTTCTCAGCATTGAGGACACCATTAATTCTGACCAAATCCATTTGCTAATATGCAGCCCCAAACTTGCAAGAAACCTTCACCATTCTTAACTGTTGCTTAGGACATTCATTATTGTACCGCTCTCCAGCACTTCGGCAAACAAACTGCCTTCTGTTACAGCCAAGTATTTAATATTTTGACTGATCAGTCCAAAGCACCTGCTGCCATTTTTCTCCACCCCAGGTTCCTATGTTTTCATGCATAGTTGAGTCGCTTGGCCATGTTTCCATGTCAAAGGTATGGCTTTTTGGGCGCAATTCTGGCCAGACTTCTCTGAAAAGCAGATGGGAATACCACTGGTTTCTGCCAGTTTTGAGCTGATAGCAATGCTGGACATCTTCCGATTTCGAAGAGAAGTAAGCATGATGTGTCTTTGATCAGCTGTGCGGTTTCCTTGACCGACCATTGCGTCTACGGTCCTCAAAGTTGCCTATTTCTTTTTGCTTCTTCAAAGGAGCTTCAGCACCACATCTTGAAACTCCAGTCTGCTTTGAAATCTTTGCCTAGACATTGCTGATGCAATATATCTACCTTGTGTCTTGTTGCTGTGCTCAGTCTTGCTATGGTGGACCTGTGATATCTTCCACAACCTTACCATTGCAGCAGAGTTTGGCTCTTTCTTACCCATTTTAAGCCTCCTACACAGCTGTTACAGTTAATAACTGTGTTTAATCTACATATGAAAATGATGATCACTATCACCTGTCTGGTATAACTGGTTAATCATACACCTGAATCGATGAGTTTGTGCAAGTGTAACTAAAAGAAGTGATGTTGTTTTGAAAGCAAAGGGTGGTCACACCAAATATATATTTGATTTAGATTTCTCTTCTGTTCATTCACTTTGTATTTTTTAATTGATTAAAAAAAAAAACTTAACACTTTTGCACAGTACTGTATATATAAACTTTAACAGTTTTAAAATATTTTTTTTTATTAGTTTCCCTAGTGGACTTCAACATAAATAGGAGTACAAAGATGACAGACCCTGGGGCCTACATTAGGTCACTAATGACCGCAGCATCTAAATGGTTAAACGGCCAGGATCGGAGTTATCTCCGATTTCGACCAACGCAGTGAGGCAGCAACTGTAACATACAGCCAACACCCGCTAAGTATGAAGCAGGCTCAGCTCATGAGACCGCTCTATACTTCCCCTTTCCAGCTATGACGTAACTGTACGTAAAATTTCGGGAAGGGGTTAATTGTTCATTGAACAGTCTCATCTTACATTTTTCTTTAAAATCTGACTATCCAGAGAGCAAATAACACAGATATTTGTACATATAGCATAGTAAATTTGGGCAGTGTCTGCTCTGCTAGGAGCTTCTAGAGAGACTCTTCTTTTTAAAAAAGAAGAAGCCAGGACGCTCTACTCCTCTATGCGCGGTCAGTGAGCAAATCTATCCCGAGTATCTATTGCCTCTGAATGGTAAGCTCAGGGAAGGGGGGTATACGGATTACTTACCCTGATAGCGATGGGGCACTGTGGCTGGCAATGTGATGGGGCACTGTGGGAGGCAATGTGATGGGGCACTGTGGGAGGCAGTGTGATTGGGCACTGTGGGAGGCAGTGTGATGGGGCACTGTGGGAGGCAGTGTGATAGGGCACTGTGGGAGGCAATGTGATGAAGTATTATGGCTTTCATACATTACTGTGTCTATACCATATCAAATAAATATCACCTTAGGAAATGCGCACTAAAAATATTTTTCTCCTCTTGTTATGCTACTAATTATTGGTGCGTCTTACGGTACGGTGCATCCTGAAGTGTGAAAAAAATCGGTAGTTGCATCACTTTCTGTCATCTTCCATGAACATGCCACTAGGTCATGTGTTGTCACAAAAAGACTATATATGAAACACAAATTTTACCTTGTATCATGATAATTCTGTGGGTGATACAGGTGTACATCCTTTAGGAAACGCTCCATCAACATGCCAGTTCCCAAATGGTTCCTGTTGCATATAGACAGCTGTCTGTGATTGTCACTTGCAAGATGCTAGGGAAACAATAAAATATTTACTGTTAATGTTCCAAGCTTTGTTATAATGACACCACTGGATTTTCTTTGACATGTGGATGGAAGTTCAAAGATCAGCAAACCGAGCTAATAAGACATCCATTGTTTCTTAACTGGTACCTGAAGTGCTGAAACAATATACCTGAGCCAGGCAAGATAATTCTGGGCCGAATTGAAAAAATATCTAAGTAGCAATTCAGAGCAGAAAAAAACAACCTAAAATAAGTGTGCTTCTAATTAGAGGGATTGAATTTATGAGAGATTAAATGGTACATGAAAAATAGTTTTTAAGCATAGCGTAATCTCGTTTGAAATGAGAGTTCACAGCATAATCTCGCGAGATTACGCTTGCTGTGCTGTAGTGTCGGGATTGTGTTAACAAAGTGTCAGGATTCTGAATAAACATCACGTCCTGGCTAGAGGTAATGTATATTCACTTTCAGGACACTTGAGTAACGCTATAGTGTGTTTATGTGGCTGCACATAGCAATATAGCTATATCGCTATGTGCTGTGTAAATGAATGGGGAGAAGTGTATGACGCTGATTGGTCAGCTTCATGCACTTCTCTCCACAACGCCCAATTGGTCAAAAAGTAAAACACGCCCAGTTGTCCATTAAGAAACTCATTAGCATAAAGCTAATATAGGTCGTAACTCCGTCAAAAATGATCGTTTTCTAAATAAAAAACACTGCTGTAATCTATATTACAGCGCCCAACGGAATTCCCTGAAGTATCTGGGTTTGATTTGCTGTAGAGTTTTCTGCACCAAATCCGACCCGTGTGAACATACCCTTACTTAGTAATAATGTCCAGCTTTGTATTGGCTACCTTTATAATCTCTAGAAAAAGGTGATTTGTATGTGCCTACAGCGTATGACCCGGAAATAACAAAGTATTGCTTAAACTTGTATGCTACTAAGAACCAATATGACAACAACAAGTGAATATTAATCAGGCGATGATTCCGAAACGTTACTTTTCTGAGCAAATGCATAAAATAAATATGACTCGATAACCGGCTAAAATTATAAAATCTCATAACATACAACAACAAAACAATAGCATGGACCATGTCCTCCTTGTGTATAATACACCACTATAATTGAAGATACAGCTTCATTCTTAACTGAATGCCCCAATTCTAAGCAGAAAGTGTTAACTTACCTTTTCTAGGTTAATGTAATGTACTTGGCAGCAACTGCAGTATCCTTGTCTGTAATACCCTGGTATACTGCTTCTGGACTGCTCCGCGATCTGAGCATTTCCACTTAAAAAAAGAAAAAAAGAAGAAATAAGGAACAGGAGTACACTTATAGTGGTATATATGGATGCCTAGGCATTATTACTTCATGTAGCTGACACAATTTGTAAGACAGGATACATTAAGTTTAACATTTTTATTTCATATTTTTTTACTTTATTTGTAACATCTGTCAGAAGTTTAACGAAATAGTTTTTATTGTTTTATAGATTTGTATGAAGGGTATTTTTTTTAGATATGTACTTAGAGAGGATCAGGTCAGGGGCGTAGCTAGGGGTGGGCAGACGGGGCATGTGCCCCAGGCACAATTAAGAGGGAAGGTGGGGGGGCGCCAGGGCCGCACAGTCCATGAGGCCACCCCCTCCTGCACTACAATTATACCTGCGTTTATAGGACGCAGATACAATTACAAGCAAAAGCGATGAATGGTCGGGTATCTTCCGTGCCCGGCCATTCAGCGCCTTTCAACCAGACAATCTGCACGATGACGCCTACGAAAGGAGCTGATTGGCAGGACAGAATGACTTACCCTGTCAATCAGTACCTTTCAACCAAACAAGCGGCACGATGATGCCATCGCGCCGCTTGCAGCTATGAAAAGGGCTGATTGGCAGGGCAGAATGACTTGCCCTGTCAATCAGCGCCTTTTTAACGACGCAAACGGCGTTCAACCCCAGCAGACCTGCTCAGAAAAGAGCAGGTTTGAATTGCCACTGGACGGCGCGGGAATGGGACTAAGGTGAGTATGTAAAGTTTTTTTTATAATAAAAATGTGAGTGGCATTATCTACGGGGGTAGGCTCTAAAAATGTGAGTGGCATTATCTACTATATTATAGGGGGGGCTCTATCTACAGGGGTCGGCTCTATCTACAGAGGGGGCCATATGTGGGGCACTATATACAGGGATGGGCTATATGTGAGGACCTATCTATAGGGGAGATATATATATATATATATATATGGCACTATCTACAGGGGTGGGCTATATGTTGGACACTATATACAGGGGCGGGCTGTATGTGGAGCACTATCTACAGGGGGAGCTATATGTGCGGCACTATCTACATGGGTGGGCTATATGTGAGGCACTATCTATAGGGAGATATATGTAGAGCACTATCTACTGGAGTGGGCTATATGTTGGACACTATATATATATATATATATATATATATATATATATACACAGGGGTGAGCTATGTGTGGAGCACTATCAACAGGGGGAGCTATATGTGGGGCCATATATACAGGGGAGGCTATATGTGGGGCACTATCTACAGGGGGGCTACATGTGGGGCACCATCTACATGGGGGCTACATGTGGGGCACCATCTACATGGGGGCTACATGTGGGGCACCATCTACAGGGTGGCTATATGTGGGGCACTATTTTCAGAGGGGGCTATATGTGGGGCACTATATACAGGAGGCGGTATATGAAGGGCACTATCTACAAGGGGGCTATATGTGGGCACTATCTACAGGGGGATCTATGTAGGGCGCTATCTACAGAGGGCACTATCTACAGGGGGCTCTACGGGGGGCACTATCTACAGGGAGCACTGTGTGTGTGTGGGACACAGTGTATGGTGCTATTATAATTAGAGGTGTAGTGTATGGAGCTATTATATTTAGGGGCATAGTGTGTGGCACCATGAGAACTTTATCCTCGTTTATAGGTGCAGAAATGTTTGAAAAGTGAGAAGCTGAAGACATCTGAGCGGCAAACTGCAGAAATGGGCTGTGGCTGGGAGAAGTCATCATAGAAATCTGGACCAGATGGAGAAGAGAAAAGCAACAACAACTAGAATCTGACGTCAACTATGAGGCACTTAATGTAAATGTTTATTCCGCCTCTAATCTGTATTGTAGTCACTGTATGATCTGCAGCGAGATGATGGGTGGTATGATTTTTTTTGTGAAACTGCATCTCCCAGCATATCCTTACCTACCATTGTGTGGGGCATGCTAGGAGCTGTAATTTTACGCAGTACAAACTTCTGGCACTGTATTTATGTCCGGAGCTTGGCTCTGGTACTGAGTATATATATATATATATATATATATATATATATATATTGAGCTTGGTACTTGTGCTGTAGTTATGTACTGAGCTTTGTTCTGGTACTGTACCGCATTTAGAGGGATCCTTTGATGTCCCTGTCCATATATGGACAGTGACGCAAGGGGCTCCTCCAGGGGATGAATCCCCAGCCAGAGTGTCGGCAACAGTCGGATTCCGCTCCTAGAGGGAGCCCCTGACGTCCCTGTCCATATATGAACAATGACGTCAAAGGCTCTCCAGGAGAGGAATCCCCAGCCAGAGCGTCGGAAACCCCCTGGTTGGGAATTACACTCCTAGAGGAAGCCCCAATGGTTGTGCAGGTCACAAAACACTTACAGAGCGGAGCAGAAAAATCCAGTATCATGTTGTGTGACACTTTCTTCTATTAGGGGGCTGTGTGGCAGTATTTACAAGGGGGGCTGTGTGGCACTATCAAAAGGGTTGACTGCCACTATCTGCAAGGGAGGTGTGTGTGGCACTATGTACAAGGAAGGTGTGTGTGGCACTATCTACAAGGGGGGAGTGCAGCACTATCTACAAGGGGTGATGTGCGACACTATTTACAAGGGGGAGGTGAGATACTACACTGGGGCTGTGTGGCACAATGTATGGTAGGGCTGTGTGGCATTATCTACAAGGGGGGCTGTGCGGCAGTATCTACAAGCGGAGTGTGTGGCACTATTTACAGGGGAACTGCCCCTATCTACAAGGGAGGGTGTGGCACTATCTACAAGGGGGGCTGTGTGCGGTACTATCTACAAGGGGGGCTGTGCGGCACTATCTACAGGGGGAGGAGTGACACTACAGGTGGCTGTGTCGCACTATCTACGGGAGGGCTGTGTGGCATTATCTACAAGGGGGGCTGTGCGGCACTATTTACAGCGGGGACTGCCCCTATCTACAAGGGAGGGTGTGTCATTATCTACAAGGGTGATGTGGCACTTTCTAAAAGGGAGGGTGTGGCACTATCTACTGGGGGGCTGTGTGGCAGTATCTGCAAGAGGAGGCTGTTCATTATGTCACCATATAGTCTCATTAGCCTCAGCTATACAATCTGTTTTAGTCTGGAACTGACTTCGTTAACTTATTTTCTTTTAAATTTATTGTTATGGTAACTCCCTTATAGAACTATATTGCTTGTAAAAAATAAAAAATAAAACTGGGGCAAAAAATGACACCTAACTGATCTGTAGAGAAAACAAACATGGTTAGGGGGAAGGAGATGTCGGGAAAGAGGTTCGGGGGGGGGGGTGGGGGGGGGCCGCCAAACTATCTTTGTCCTGGGTGATGGAGAACCTAGCTATGCCTCTGGATCAAGTTACACAGTGACTTGCGGGTTCAGAGCTCAGTTGGCATTCTTTTGTGAAGAATGCCCCACTCATGTCTCTCCTTACCCCCTCTGTGACAACAGCAAGGCTGTACGAGGCTGTGATTTCTGGGAGAAAATGCAGCTTAGAGGTCTCCTCAGAGATCTACAACATGATGTTTGTGAATTACACTAGCCTGCTCTGACCAGATACATGACTGCAGGATCAGACTACATACAGTGTTTGATTGTAGTCTATTTCCATGGAGCAGCAAACTTTGATATTTTTATTTCAGATTCACTGGAGAAGAAAAATGGTTGAACAGCAGCACGTAGCCCTTAAGGAAGCCTGTAGTCAGTGAATGAGCCCCACACTGCATAAAACAGCCTGTAGTCTGTTGATAGGCAAGCTAAGTGAATTTCCCTGGATGTCCTACTCTACATCTGGAACACTGCTGCAGCCAAAGCATTTTCTTTCTCATCAATGATATGTTAACGGTTAGGAAGAACTGTTCATAAGAGTAATTCATAACTGCAATTTCCTGATATTTTATTAAAAGTATCTGTACAAGAGAAATAGAGATCAGCAGGACTGTGCTTGCTTTCTAGCTTTAGTTACACACAACCATAACATTATATATATCTACATACACGCACACTACAATTTACCTTGTTTTATCGTTTACGTTATCATCATATATTTTGTAAATTATTAGATATAATTACCACACTTGGAAATCAAATCCATAGTAGAGTGCAGTTAAATTCAGGAACAACATAGTGACAAAATTAACTAAACCCAGCAAAAGTTTACTCCTCCAGGTATCCTTAGGTTTATAAACACCAACAGTGCAATATTCTGCACTCTTTGTATACATCAGTCAAGGTTTGAACGGGTAAAAGTATTGATAATTGACTCATATGTAATTGCAGTTTCAATCCAATGGCAAATTTGTAACAATTCCTTTTGCATGGTTAACTAGTTAACCCAATCTCCTTCGTGTCTCTCTTACAGACATGATACTTCAACATTACGGCTCCATTATGTAGATAAGAATTTGAAATGAGCAATCAAAGGATCCAATAAAACATTTGGAATCTGTGAAGATAGTCCACCAGTAAGAAAAATATTATCCAGCGTAAAGAAGAATAGTCCATCCTGAAGACATATCAAAATTACACAGAGTTGAGCAACATCTTATCAAACAGATTTCTAATTATAATTGCTATAGTATTTTTTATTTTACTTTTTTAGTCATAGTTGTCCTTTATACTTCGTAAATAATCAAAATGCTGATAATACAACAGATGAGATTTATAAAAGTACAAAGCAAAAGTGAAAAAGTTGCAGCTTTTATTTTCCTATAAGCGTCCTTATTTGCACTATCATGCATAAGTTTCGTTGCAGTGACTACCAAGACGCCATTTCACGGCGGTCACTAAGGGGCCTTAGGCTAGGCCATCGCCTTTTCACGGCGGCCCAGTCCAAGTCCTGCACGGGTGTCCCATGCAGGCTGGAGCCGGTCTCCTGCTCCAATGGCCACGATCGAAGTTTACTTTGATCGCGGCCGTTTAACCCATTAAATGCCGTGGTCAATAGCGACCGAGGCATTTAAATCGTTTAAAGAGGGAGGGAGCTCCGTCTGTCACCCAAATGCAATGGCAGGCCTCCGATGGGGTGAATGGCAACCGGCGGCCTGATAAAGGCCCCCAGGTCTGCCTGGATATATGCGTATTAGGACGTGCCGGAGGCACTGACAGGCAATAATGCTTTGGTATACTAAGTATTATAGCAGTGACCTAAAGATCACATAGTAAAGTCCCCTAGTGTGACTAATAAAATAAATAATAAATGTAAAATAAAAATTAATAAAAATTACCGTAAAAATAAGTCCCCATACAGCTATGTCAACGGAAGAATAAAAAAGTTATAGCTCTTTGAATGAGACTATAGAAAAACTAACACAATAGCTTGGTCATTAGGGCCTAATGGGTTAATGGTAGAGTTAACTAGAACTGAGCAAAACGTTGTTGTTGACAGGTCACCATAGCAACTGAAAAAGAAACGGATGCATTTGTCCTGAATGCTGTTGACTATTATGACTACTATGAAGCAAAGTTTGTGTTATATATATTTATATGGTCCAATAGGGAAAAGAGGTATAACAGTTTACTTTAGGCCTCATGCCCACTTCAGTTATTTTCTTCAGGGTGCTATCTGTTCTTTTGTAGCTGATAGCACCCTGACACATTCATTTCAATGGGGCCATGCACACTTCCGTTGTGAACCGTCTGGCCGTTCCGACACAAATAGGACAGGTCCTACTCCTGTCCGTTTTTGACGGAACAGTCCCTGCCTTTTCATTAATTTGGTCCGTGAAACAACAGACTGCCATCCGTGTGCAGTCCGTGTTTTATAGATCCATCATTAACGGCCGGACGACGGCCAATGGAAGTGTGCATGAGGCCTTAGAGTTTTGCCATTTCAATCTGGGTAAGCTAATAAAAAGGTTTTTTTTCGGCAAAAAAGTATAATTTGTGCATCAGTGCCTAACTGCTTGCAGTCATTAAATTGAAAACCTTAAAGCAAATCTGTCACCTGCTTATACTGCCCATTTTCAGCGGTCTGACATATGTTTTACATTTTATCTTTGCGGTGCACGCCATCGCTACTGGCGATGAGTCCAATGACGTGCATGATATTCACTCTCCCCGGCTGGAGAGCGGGGGGAGCAGGAATATCATGGCATTTATCGCCTGGTCGTGCTCCACAAAGATTCGATGCAAGTTCTTCTAAGCTGCTGAAATGAGCGTGTCTGTCACTACTTTATGCTGCCTCAGACAGGGCAGCATAATCGAGATGACAGATCCGCTTTAATTGTTTACTTCTAAAGCAGGAAAATTTGTCCTGATCCTGTGATAATCGGAAAAGTCTATGGATCATAACAAGACACAGCTCTGATAAATTTACTCTAACTCTAATAAGTCGTGTACCTGTGTAATAATCACATTACTGGGACAGATTTTCATCCTCTTGATGCAGACAATGAATTGTTTATTAAATAACTGCAAGTACAGATCTTGAAAACCACGAAGAATTGATGACATTTATATTAGAATATTGCAGAACATTTTATTATAGGATGAATAAGATTCTTTTGTTGATATTGCAATACCCCTTTAAAAGCTATGTACACCTTTAAATATAAAAAAGTTTTTTTAATAAAACAATGTTTTGGATGATTTTAAGCAACTTTACAATTGACTTTAACCCCCTTAACGTCTAGGCCCTTTTGCGCGTTAATGACCAAGGATTATTTTGTGCTTTTTCACGGTCGTATTTCAAGAGTTGTAACTTTTTTTTTTATTCTGTCGACATAGCCGTATAAGGGCTAATTATATAAAGATTTTATATGTTTTTCTACGTTTGCACAATAAAAACCCTTTTAAAAAAAATTACTTATTTTTGCAAGCCGCATTCCAAGAGCCGTAACTTTTTTTATTTTTCCGTCGAGGTGGCCGTATGTGGGGTTGATTTCTGCGGGGCAAGGCGTTGTTTTCATTTGTACTATTTTGGGGTACATGGAACTTATTAACTTTTATTTTATTTTTTATGGGGGGAATGGAAGAAAAAAAGGAATTTTGCGGTTGTTTTTTGCGGTTTTTTTTTGGACGTAGTTCACCCGGTGGTTTCATTAATGTGTTAACTTTATTGTTCGAGTCGTTATGATCGTGGCGATACCATATATTGAAATCAATGAGAGTTAATTTCGGCCGATTTTTGCCACCATTTCCGCGGCAAAAAACAGTGTGAACAGGGCCTAAAAGACCCTTTCGATTTTATATATAGATATAATGTACATCAAAATTTAAGTAACTTTATGTATACATTTCTTTACACTCCATTGTATAGCCAGCTATAACTTCTTTGCCAATTCTGCTGGCTATTGGAAACAGTGGACAAGCCTGTTGACAGACACATCTCTAACAGCCTCTTGTAACCCATCTGGTTATTCCTACGCTAGATACTTTACAATACCTGGTATATGAATGCTGAGAGATTTCATCTATGAACCTTGCAGAATTGTGACTGCATCTCTAGGCTAATATAGTGAGGATCAGTCCAAGATAATTCAGATTCAATGGTGAAAATACATTTTATAAGTGGTAACATAGGGGGATGTTAAAGGAGTCATCCGGGGAAAAAAATGAATCACTTATGATTTTATTATTTGAAAATAAAGGACTTACTAACTTATTTCTGGTGGCAAAGATGCGCCGATCTGACATGTCACTCCACAGTCACGTGGTACAGGAGGTTCTGTAGTTTCTTCTTGTGATGTATCGAGAAAATGCCACGTGACTGAAAGCTGCCTCCATCTCCCGTTTGTGTCGGCTGGTCACCGATCACGTGACCACAAGGGCACTCTTTTCTATAATTAAGCCAGTCCCCTGTGGTCACGTGGTCAGGTCTCGGCTCTCAGCAATGTGAAAGAAAGGAATGCCTTTAAAAGCAGGAAGTAAACTAGTGTCGTTTTGGGATGGGCAAGTGTTTAAAAAATTTAGTTTCCCAATTTTTCTATATGGGAGGATAAAAATAAGTGTTTAAACGTGTTTGAGACCTTTTATTCTGACGCCGGATAACCCCTTTAACTATACGATGTATAATTCAGTGATGTAAAGTGGACAGCTAATTGAATTGTTTAGAGTCTTACCTGCTACTGCTCTCCACTTTAACATAATTTGCGTCACCTTTCCTATCGACATCTGCAAGACCCAAATACAATGAAAGATGTTTAATTAAGGTGTACAACACAAAAAAGACAAAACAAAAAATACTTTAGTTCTGATCTGGGCCTTTTTTAAATTTCTCCACAAGGCACCAATATTTCCAAGTCTACAATACAAAGCAAGAAGTACTTAGGCTGGGTTCACACGACCTATTTTCAGACGTAAACGAGGCGTATTATGCCTCGTTTTACGTCTGAAAATACGGCTCCAATACGTCGGCAAACATCTGTCCATTCATTTGAATTGGTTTGCAGACGTACTGTGCAGACTACCTGTCATTTTCCGCGTCGTCGTTTGACAGCTGTCAAACGACGACGCGTAAAAATACAGCCTCGTCAAAAGAAGTGCAGGACACTTCTTTCAGACGTAATTTGAGCCGTTCTTCATTGAACTCAATGAAGCACAGCTCAAAATTTACGGCTGTCAGAGAAGCCTCGCAAAATGCGAGGAGGAGCATTTACGTCTGAAACGACGCAGCTGTTTTCTCCTGAAAACAGTCTGTCATTTCAGACGTAAAAGCCTGCCACCGTGTGCACATACCCTTAAAGGGAATCTGTTAGCGGTTTTGAGCCTGCAATTTACAGGGTGGGAATATATATACACTACCGTTCAAAAGTTTAGGGTCACTTAGAAATTTTCTTATTTTTGAAAGAAAAGCACAGTTTTTTTCAATGAAGATAACATTAAATTAATCAGAAATACACTCTATACATTGTTAATGTGCTAAATGACTATTCTAGCTGCAAACGTCTGGTTTTTAATGCAATATCTACATAGGTGTATAGAGGCCCATTTCCAGCAACCATCACTCCAGTGTTCTAATGGTACATTGTGTTTGCTAACTGTGTTAGAAGGCTAATGGATGATTAGAAAACACTTGAAAACCCTTGTGCAATTATGTTAGCACCGCTGTAAACAGTTTTGCTGTTTAGAGGAGCTATAAAACTGACCTTCCTTCGAGCTAGTTGAGAATCTGGAGCATTACATTTGTGGGTTCGATTAAACTCTCAAAATGGCTAGAAAAAGAGAGCTTTCATGTGAAACTCGACAGTCTATTCTTGTTCTTAGAAATGAAGGCTATTCCATGCGAGAAATTGCCAAGAAACGGTGTGTACTACTCCCTTCAGAGGACAGCACACACAGGCTCTAACCAGAGTAGAAAGAGAAGTGGGAGGCCCCGCTGCACAACTGAGCAACAAGACAAGTACATTAGAGTCTCTAGTTTGAGAAATAGACGCCTCACAGGTCCTCAACTGGCAGCTTAATTAAATAGTACCCGCAAAACGCCAGTGTCAACGTCTACAGTGAAGAGGCGACTCCGGGATGCTGGCCTTCAGGGCAGAGTGGCAAAGAAAAAGCCATATCTGAGACTGGCTAATAAAAGGAAAAGATTAATATGGGCAAAAGCACACAGACATTGGACAGAGGAAGATTGGAAAAAAGTGTTATGGACAGACGAATCGAAGTTTGAGGTGTTTTGATCACACAGAAGAACATTTGTGAGACGCAGAACAACTGAAAAGATGCTGGAAGAGTGCCTGACGCCATCTGTCAAGCATGGTGGAAGTAATGTGATGGTCTGGGGTTGCTTTGGTGCTGGTAAAGTGGGAGATTTGTACAAGGTAAAAGGGATTTTGAATAAGGAAGGCTATCACTCCATTTTTGCAACGCCATGCCATACCCTGTGGACAGCATTTGATTGGAGCCAATTTCATCCTACAACAGGACAATGACCCAAAGCACACCTCAAAATTATGCAAGAACTATTTAGGGAAGAAGCAGGCAGCTGGTATTCTATCTGTAATGGAGTGGCCAGCACAGTCACCAGATCTCAACCCCATAGAGCTGTTGTGGGAGAAGCTTGACCGTATGGTCCGCAAGAAGTGCCCATCAAGCCAATCCAACTTGTGGGAGGGGCTTCTGGAAGCATGGGGTGAAATTTCTCCCGATTACCTCAGCAAATGAACAGCTAGAATGCCAAAGGTCTGCAATGCTGTAATTGCTGCAAATGGAGCATTCTTTGACGAAAGCAAAGTTTGAAGGAGAAAATTATTATTTCAAATAAAAATAATTATTTCTAACCTTGTCAATGTCTTGACTATATTTTCTAGTCATTTTGCAACTCATTTGATAAATATAAGTGTGAGTTTTCATGGAAAACACAAAATTGTCTGGGTGACCCCAAACTTTTGAACGGTAGTGTATATATATATATATATTTATTTTTATTTCTTTTGAAGGATCGTGGCCTGTTTTAAACTCGTCCTCTGGCATTAGGGAAAAGTAAAACTCATTAAAAGATATTACAAAGTTCAGGTGACACAATACCGCATACATGACTCCGGAAAGGAGAAAACAAAAAGAAAAAGGAAGGATTGAAGGAAAAAAAGGGACATGATGGTAAGACCGAATGCTCCAAGTAAGCAGGAGACTCTAACAGTAAAAAGGAGGCGGTCAGGAACAGGCGTCCAACAGACTATGGAAAAATCCCCTATAAAAGGTACAAGAAAAGGAAGGAGTAACAGAGATGGGAAAAGTAGATACATTTTTACAATCCTCTGGGACTACCATGGGAAAGGAGAGTCAAGAGGAGCAGGAGAATATGGAAGAGGTATCTAACCCTGGAGAAAGAGGAGGAGGGGAACTGGAAAACCTGGTTTTAAAACAGATATTGGGGACTGTATTAAAGACTAGTCAGTCAATTGAGGAGTTGAAAACTCAAATAGGACAGCTGAAAGAAGACATTTTGCATCTTAGGAAAGATATGAGTAAAATTGATTGAACAACAAAAGTGGAAAAAAGGGTGGGAAAGTTGGAAGTCCAGATGAGTACTAGGACCAAAGAAGTTAAACAGTTAACCCCCTTAAATAAAGTATTAAATTGTAAGGTGGTGGACCTTGAGGATAGGTCTAGGAGGCGCAACATTAGGGTAGCAGGATTTCCTGAAAAGGTGGAAGAAGAGGACTGTGCTAAATTTATATCTGAATGGTTAAGAAACTCCTTCACAAGATCCTGATTTTTCAGGACTCTTTGGAGTGGAAAGAGCTCATAGAGTTCCATGGATGGCTCTCCCACCAGGCAGTAACCCACGGTCAATTTTGATTAAAATAATTTTCTCTAGGGATAGAGATCAAATTTTAAGGAAATCCAGAACCCATCCCCCAATGGAAAAAATATATTATTGTTCCCAGACTACTCAAGAGATAGTCAAGAAGCTAGAAGTAAATTTATCGAGGTCAAGAGAAGGCTGAGAATGAAGGAAATAAAGTACTCATTGTTATTTCCCACTAAACTACGGGTGGTCTATGAGGATAGAACATTGTTCTTCCAGTATCCGAAAGAGGTTACAGAATGGATGGACTCACAAAATGTTTCAAACTGATTCTTAATAGAAAGCAAGGAGTGGATGGAGCTGGAGCAGAGGCGTGCAATGTGAAGAGAACTTGTCAAAATCTCGCTGGAGTGAGATGATGTGATGGTCAAATAGGGAGGGGGGATATCCAAGGTGCATAATAAGGTTATTATTAGTCTAAGCCCATTTCTTCTATATGATGTGTATATAAGTTTGTTTATTTTTCCTTTTCAGGGGGATACTGTATTGGAAAGCACAAGCAATGAACATACGGGTGGTAGTTTGAAACGTTAGAGGTCTGGGAGGAAGGTATAAAAGGCTTGCCGTCTTTCAGGTGTTGAAAAATCATATGCCAGGGATTGCATGTTTATTAGAAACCCATCTAACGCAGGAGAGAAGATCTTCTCTCTCACGCAAATGGTTTGGGACAGTGATCCATTCAATCTATACAGGGTACTCAAGAGGGGTAAGCGTAATGATCCACAGGTCTATGCAATATGAAATCCTGAGTAAAAAAGTATTAGCATTTATATATATCCCTCCCCCATTTTCATTGGATGTGCTAAATATATTATGTACATTTATGGACGATAGAAGGGGGATTCCATTATTGGTAGCAGGGGATTATAATTGCATAGTTAATGAAGAACTTGACAGGATGAGGTTTGAGAGTGTAAAATTTTGTGCTATTTGTACCCCTCTTAAGAAGTATATAACAGAAATAGGTTGGATGGATTTTTGGAGAGAGATGGGATTTAGAACAATACTCTTGTTACAATAAGTCTAGGGGAACTCTGTCAAGGAAAGATATGGTTCTGGGGTCCCCAGTGCCTATTCATTAATACATTCTATAACATGCGAACCTAGATCGGTGTCCGATCATTCCCCCTTATTGCTGAAGCTAAAGTTGGGTGAAGATATATCTCGTGTATCTCGAATGAGTATACACCCTCAGTGGATGGACATATTAACAACACATGAGGAAATAGTCAACTGAAGGCATTTTTAAACTTCAATCAGGGGACAGCAGTTAAGGGGGTGGTCTGGGACACATTAAAAGCATTTTTTGAGGGGGCTATTAAAGAGATACATTGTTCAGGCTAAAAAAGGATTTAGAAAAGAGAGGAAGAACAGGCTAGTATAGAGGTAAAAAATTCTGAGAAGGAATATCAGAGGAGCAAAGATATGAGTGCAAAGGAAGATTGGACAGGGCCATGTGGGGTGTATGAGGCAGTGCTGTTACATAAGGCACAAAGTCAGGAATTTTTTTGGGATAAAAGAATATATGTAGAGGTAGACCAGGTAAGCTTCTGAGTAATATGATTAAGCGGAAGGAAA